>NW_010198383.1:0-20521 GCF_000695765.1 Mesitornis unicolor
TGTATGTATATATTTATATATTTTATGCCCTGGAAATCAACAGTACATAATATCCATAGTTTTAGATTATGTTCTGAGATGTGCTTCTTAATAGTTTCCTCAAGCAAAATAAAAGTAATTTCTATTATATAGCAGACTCAGCTAACTAAGGCATTCTGAACTAATGGTACTGCAATACACTTCTTCAGTGATTTTCAAAGGAGATTTCATTCCTAACTTAGATTCTTGAGATCATCTTTAACATGCTTACCTAAAATAACTGTTATGAATAGACATTCTTAAGGTCTTGTCTTGTGTCAGCATTGGCCTGGAGCTATGTCTTCATAGATTTGGACAAATTCAGCATAATAAGCCTGCCTCTCCTGCAGTTAAACTCATGTTTTATGTTCTCTTTATGCATATTATTAAGTCTTATATTCTGACCATTCCTGTGATAAACAGGAATAAACAGAATTGCTGCCCTAAGACTTTACAATAAAACACTAGCTGATTTTTTTTCATCCTAATGGGTGGCTTGCTTAAAATAGTGGCATTGTCCATTGTGCTTGTAGACCAGCTAGCAGAAACAGGCCTATACGGACTGCACTGAAAACTTCCATAGGTTAATTGCTGTTATTATTTAGAACAGTATTTGTATATTTTTAAGTTAGAAATTGCAGAAAAGAGAGTATCTCCACAAGGTAACAATTGAATTATTGTAGAATCATGTAACTTGTCACCAAAAAATTCCCCACATTACTTAGACCGACTTAGACCACATTCCTTACAGTATAAACCATCCAACTATTATTTCTGGTAGCTAATATGGGAGCTGTACTTGTGAAAATGACATGCAACCCAGGTCCCACACAGTTGTTATTAAGGTAAGGCTGAATTCCGATTCATGAGAGAAGATGAATGGAGGCTACATATTGTAGTCATTATATCTTCGTAAGTTTTTTATTATATTGATTAATTTGCAAACAAAAGGCTATCAAGTTATCTTCACTTTAATGCTTAAAATTTTGAAATAGGATATGAAACTTAAATTTTTGTTTCTTGGAAGGGTATTACAACTGTAATTTAAATTAAGCATTTTTGGGGTGACAGATAAACTAGTACAAGCTAGAGTTCTTCGTAGTCTTGACACACTTAGAAGGGATGACAGGAACAGAAGGTAGCCAGTTATATTTTATTGCTAAAATATACAGGATTAAAGCAACAGACAAGCCAAAAAAAGCTTCTTTGTTTCTTTATTGTGACTATAACTGCATTTTGTAAGTCATTGAAGTAATTTATACCTGATGAGAAAAGTTTCTCAGTGAAGAGTGTTTTCTGTGTTTTTGTTTGTTTGTATATGTAAACATTCATTTATCTACTTTTTTTCTATTTTTGGATTCATCCTAGTTTAGCACCTCTTTAGAAAGCAACAGTATCAGTCAGTCTTCCTGCATCGTTAATATCTACTATATATCTCTATTTTTCTTTAGGTTTTTACACAGTCCATGTAGCACATTTCCAGCTGTAGAATTTTCCAAGCTTCTTGTCTAAAGCAACACAACAGGCTCAGTACCTCTACCCTACTCAATACCTAACCTCATCTCAGAAACATAATTTCAAAGAAAGTCTAGATAGTAAAGTAAATTTAGCACTTATTTTAGCCAACAAATTCTGAATCTGCTTTTGTGTAGAAGTTGATAGTCATGGTTATACTCTGCTTGCTTCACCTAGCCAACTTTACTCAAACTCTTGCCAGAGCATGGTGACAGTCAGATATCGTTTCAGCTTTCATAATCTTGCCTGTTTCCCAGAAATAAGTTTCTAATTTCTAATGATGGAGTATTTTGCTGATTTTTTTCAGTCACCTTATCTGGAGGGTTCCAGTTGAGATTGCAACCATTTCCCTGCTGACAGCAGTCTTTACAGATTAACAGCTGGTTATGACTACACAGTTTGAGCAGTTGTAATGGTTCAATGCTTAAAGATTAACACTAACTATATGTACCATATTAGGATATCATAGTTTAATGTTGCAAGTGACTACCAACATTTTAGTTTTTTGCCAGTTAAAAGGGAACTTAAATTTACTATTCTATTCAATTTCTTACAAACTATTTAGAAAGAAATTGAGAAAGAATCTGTTAAAACTTTCAAGGAAAAAATAATTACTCAGCAGTGAATAATTGTAAGATTCCATATGCAGCTGTAGACACTAGGGATGTGAATGGATATGAATAACAGATTTCAGAAAGTGCCTTGATACATGAGTTCAAAATGTCACTTGAATAAAAATTATTTATTACCCTAGCAGCACAGAACTGAACATACCTGCACAGCAGTGAGAATAAACTATCAACTACTGTCTAGCAATGGACATATTCCTACCTATACTGCGCAATTTTTGACCACTGGCCACTAAAACACTCCTGTCCTACTGTTACCTTTGCCCCTACTGCTTGCTGCCATCACTCTGTTTCATGCTGTGTGAAACAATAATTGCCTGACACCCCTGCAATGTAAAATACAGGTAATGAAAACTACTACAGCATCAGTAGAATTAGTGTGACAAAGATCTGTAAGCAGTCTGTTATGAAAACTATTTTTGAGCAGACACTATTCAAGATCCCATGCACATCATCTTGAGTTTTATAGAAAAGATCAGGTTCCAATTGTGATGATAAAATTGACTAAATAATAACTTTATCATAAAGACTCAGTAGCCCAATATAGTCAAAGACACTTTGCATGCGAGCAATGAAAATAAGATTGCTGTACCAAAACCTTTTTATAAAAGCAGGAAAGTAAGATGGTTAAATGTAAGAAAATTCCAAATCTCTTAAAGAAATTGCTTTAATTTTTTTTAACTAGGAAAGGAAAGCACACAAAGTAGAGTTTGCTAATATTAAAAGGAAGCTCTTTCTACACACAGGTAAAATTAAAATATTGGTAGCCTATCACGTGGTCACCTTCTCAGTTTTTGTGTCTTATGACTTAGAAATCTTCCTTTGGTGGGAAAGGTGAAACTGACGTAACTTTTACAGTGATGCAAGCTGACAGGTAGTGCCTGCATCAATCCCACTATTGATTTCTATAGATTTAGGATCAGGACTTTTATTGCTAGGAGTGTGAGTGAAATTCAATATCAGCTCATGTTTCACAGATGCTGATGGAATAAGGCCATTTTTTTATAAATCTTCCTGTTCCTAAGAAACATATCATAATTGCTTGTCTCTCGATCTGGAGACTAAACTCAGTCTAATCTTTGTGACACACAGGGAAAACTGACGTTTCTTACTTTCCCCAGGGTTAGGGTTAACCTAACATTAATTAAAGCATCTCACTGTACTTTTGCCTCCCATCCTTGTTCTTTTGTGGATTTTATGCTATTTTTAATATAATGAAAATGAATAAATTCAAATGTCAGACCCCAGAAAATGAGTACGTGTCAGGACCCTTGAACATGTACTGCAGATTCTAAAATGTATGAACAGGATTTAATTTGCAAAGATCTTCTGATTATTTACATTTTACAGTACCTACACTGTGTGACATGGTATTAGAGAATTAATGATGTCTTTTCTTAACAGCTTCAGTGGTTACTAATGATTTATATAAATTAAACACTGCCACTTTTAGTGATATGAATAGTCATTATTTTCGTTGCTATAATCAGATGCTTAATTTCTTTGTAACATGTTAAATGAGAAAGAGAGAGAGAGAGGCAGGAGAGAAAACTTTCAGAGAGCTCATTAGTGCCACCTTCACAATGAAGGGAACATAAACAACCAGGGGTAGATCTGTGCATTCATGTCTTTCTTCCCAGCTGATAATTATGGCTATGAGACAGTTTGGGTCGATGTGACATTAAAACTCAGCATGTACTCCTACATCCATTGCTTCCAACTAGAAAGGCAGAGAGCAGAAATGTGAAGGGTGCAACCATTAGTATATCAGTTTTAGAAGTGTGTTTTACAAGTGTATGAATTCATTGTGATACCAGTTAAATTGCTCAGGTTTTCAAAATGGCTCAAAGACTATCAGGTGCTGTGATTATGCCAAGTGTGCAGATGTTGTTAAGCTTTTTCCATTCTACTCCTAACAAAGCCTTCTTGCTCAAATTTCCTGTGGAGACCAGTGCATAAAACGTTTTTTAAGTATTTTATCTGGTTCAAGTCATGAGCATATTTTGATTCTTTATTCCAAGTGGCAGGAAAATGGGGAAAGGCTTCTTCATATCTGGCCCTCCAGCAATAAATTTCATTGGAAATTCAGTATCTTATTTTCAGGTTAAATGGCAATTTACAGCTGCAGATCTTTTCTTTGAATAACCTGATTAAAACTGGGTGATTACTTTTATAATTTTCTCTAGTCAAAACCATATATTATGACTGTAACAGTAAACAGGCTGAAACTTCTTTTTTCCTCCTTTTACCCCATAAACCCAAGTACAGAATATTTTTCCTTTCTTTTCTCTTTATCACTTAACTCTGAAGACATTTTATTTTTTCAACTTGTCAGTGATCATAGTATTTTATCAAAGTATTATTTTATAATGAACATCCTATCCCCTCACTAAGATATATCTAAACAAAAGGTATAGCCAGCACATAGCAGTGAAACAGTGCCATAAGGAAAAGCTATTGGTAGGTTTTACAAATAACAAGCTACCTAAGCAGAACCCTGGATCTGTGACAGAAAATCTATCATAAAATTAGAAGGAGTATTTTGAGAGATAACATCTTTTTAAGAGATAATGTCAGTGCAGTAGAATGCTGCCACTGGTTAATGGTTTCCCAGTGTATTATATTTATATTAGATAAATACCAGTGCAATGCAAAAGGTATATTTTGACAAAGATGAAACAACTTAGATCTTTCAGCAAAAGATAAAACTGTTTCACTGAAAGAATTTGTCTTGGGTTTCAAAATATTCTATTAAACAAAAATACTATTTGTGTTCAAATAAAATAATCCAAAGATAAAATTGCAACATAATTTTCTACTCTCATTCTCTGTCATGATTAAAAAATCTCTCTACGTAGACATCATATCATATCCATGGTCTAGTAAATGCCACATTTTATAAGGTGCATAGAATTTTTAGTGAATTAACTGCACACAGATGTAAGTGTGTTAGAAAAAGACAGATGTCTTGACTAGTTTTGCTGTGGTATATATGAATTGAGCATACAAGGAAGTCTATATTTTTTATGAATGTATGCTTTCTGTGTTTCCAGAGGTTGTATTTTAACTCCTATTTACTTAGTTAATTTTTTATCTTATATTTTGTAAGAAATTTACTAAAATCCATGTGAAAATAACTAGGTGGTTCTACATCTTGTGAATGCATCTTATTTAATCTTATCGTTTAGATTTACTTGACCGTATGTGTTTAAAACAACTCTTCACCAGAAAGATAAGCTAGCTTATCTATGTTGCCTTAATGATGATTCTCTGAAATTCATTTAAGCAAACAAAAAAAAATGAGGTTTTGAAATGTAAAATCATTTTGTTTATAAATCAAATCTCATAATCATGTTTCCATTACTAAATAGCAACTGCAAACACAGAGAGAGAAGCACCCCCACGTTCCTTCTAACTGACAGACTCTGTAAACTGTAGTCTGTAAAATTCCTTATAATGTAAAATATCTTATCATACTACTTAATGTTTCTTGTGGAAAAAAAAAATAAAAAAAACTGGTTTTGTTTCCTTGTTAGAATCTGAAAACATAAACTGTGATTTCTAAAGTCATACAGCACTCACAATAAAGCTCTTGTTCGGAGCCTTGAATTATAAAACAAAACACTGAACACTGAGTTTAATGTACACTATTGTCATACATGTACATGATCTATACAGATTAATTTTGTAGGGGCTGTGCTGTGTATGTGCATTCCTTTTGACTTTTTAAATTCCTAATACTTCTAAGGGTGTTTTTGCTATTTTAGTTGTAGTAGGACAGGAATTTAGTGAATATTAATAAGAATTCATATACTAAAAATCCCACTTGGATATATTCTTCGTTTTCTATCTGATCTGGTTTTGTATATTGAAGCATTTTTCACTGTGCCAGTTGAGAAATGCTGCAGTGTTGCACCCAAAACTATGTACATTTAAATGTCTATTTTTTAGAATTGCAACTGAATGACTTAAGTACTTGAACTCAGTTGTTTATTTTTACATGCAAAAATCAGTCTTGCAAGCAGCCAGCACTTGAAAGTATGTATACAATAAACTATCCCAAGCTTCATAAAGCACTTTCTTGTAGTAATGCTTCTCAAAAACATTTGTTTGTTCAAAATTTAACAGGCACTTTCTATTAGGAGTAATTTATGTTTACCAATGAAAACTGAAAGGACAGTTTGACTTCATTACATTTAACTTGGTGAAGTAATATGGCAGTTTCATATTTTTTCTGTAGTTATATCATTTATATAAGTTCAGCGAAGACTGAGCACATTTGGGGCATAAACAATAGTGAGGGACAACTGTCAGTTTGGAAGAATAACATATAAGTTCATAAATTATTAGGGTACAATAAGAACAAGGGTGACATTTGTGCCTTTGTCTCTAACTCTGAATTTTTTCCTCACTATTCAGAAAATTTTACTATTACTGCTAAATGTTATCCTGGACTTTTCTTTGGTTGCTTAAATGATAACATTTCTAATACAACTTTCCTGGAATTGCTTATATTTAAAATAATGGAAATTTGTATGTCTCTGTTTTCCTCCTCTTCCCTCTTCCCTCTTCTGTCTTCCCTCTTCCCTCTTCCATCTTCCCTTTCCCCTCTTCCCTTTCCCCTCTCCCTTCTTACTTCTTCCTCTTTTCTCTTCCTCTTTGTCTTTCTCTTCTCTTTTCTTTTCCATTGCCATAAAATATTATTTAAGTACAAAGACACAAAAACAGAGGGACCAAAGAGAGTTTTACTACCTCTTCACCCAGTAGAACAGGGCTGCAGGCTCCGAGGATCATGCCAAATGGTGCATGAAAGATCATAACAGAAAGAGTCTCAGGCCTTCAGGGTGTATCAGTCTAATCGAAGAGTATTTGCTTCAAGCGTCTGACCTTCTAATAGTACTAAATGGTAACCTTTGGTCAAAACCACCCTGCAGAAGTGCTACAATTTGAAGTTAGATGGTCTCTTACAGGAGACAGAAATCTATTACCTGATCAATGATAGAAAATAACATAAGTCACATAATAGCTAATTTTAAGAAAACTAATCTACTGGCATGCAGACACTCAGATTTTTCCCCATTTAATTTTTTTTTCTGTACTACTGAGGTCATTAGGGTGGCTAATGCTTCTGAACTTGGCTATGTGTTCCTAAAACTCTAAGAATAGCTTATTCAGCGGTCTACTGTGATTTTATGTATTGCAGAATATTTTGAATTATTCTGAATTATTAATCTTGCAAGAAGCTACTCAGTTTTAGTTTAGAAGAATGTTAGTAGAAAATAAAATGTAGTCTAATTGCTGCATCTTGTATTTCACAACTTTTCATTTTAATTGATAAATCATACTTCTGAGGGGACAGAAAACATATAAGAACAAATCTGTCAGCAAACAGGATTTGTTTCTGGGGAAAAACAGATGAATCCTTTTTGCTTGATGGATATGTTTATCACTTTTATTCCTCTGCCTGTAGTTATCAGCTTTTGCCTAGGGACCATATCATGTGGTGAGAAAGGAGACTCACCAAGTGGAAGTGTTATAGACTATTTGCCTTTGGTAATTTTTGGCAAAAATTCTGTCAGTCAATCTCAAGGTATCAGAGAGATCCAAAAAATTATGGGTACCAGAGTGGACATTTTAAGTATAACTTCATCTACTCAATTTTTGCCCTTTCTTCTTGAAAGCCATGGTAAAAGCCAGTGAATTTTTTTTGAGGAAACATTGTGAATTTGAGAAGAAAAGGAGCAGTAAATATCTCTGGACACTGAAGGTGTGACTGAAATATTAACCTTGGCTGTGTACCTCTGTTAAGTTATTGTTTTGGTTTCAGTTTTTTCTGGGATAGGGTTAATTTTCTGCCTAGTATCTGGTATAATGCCATTGCACACATCTGTGTTTTATCCAAACCTTGCATATCATGTGCCATTCCAATCCTGATCATCTCAAAAATGGTGTACCAGTGCATAAAAGGTTGTTTCGAGAGAGGTAATGTAGATTATCATTGTCAAGAATGACAAAGTCATGTAGAATTTTTTATTCTGATAAAGAAGTAACTAGGCAATTTTGATATGACAATAACATATGAACTTACTAGTTTCATTGAGGAGATGGAGCTGGAAAGACAGTTTGTTCTCCTTATTGACATCTGATTAGATTAACATTTCATTGAGGACCAATAAATGACTGAAATTTCTGTATACATACATAAGAAGAGTAGGCAACAAAGGAGTGAAAAATTAGCAATCAGTAAAACTATTTAATACTGGGAATCACATGAAATATCATAGGATGTAGAGGCAGAAGAGGTGACATGTCTTTGTATGAAAGCAGGAGACAACAGGAGGACTGGTTTTGGTTGTGGTTTTGGTTTTTTTTTATTTACATTTAAACTCTTGACTGTGAGCCTCTTGGGATTAACAGTATCACAGAGAGCAGTACCAACAGTATTTAGTACTTATATAATTAGAACATGTTTTGTTACTCATATCTCTGGACTGTTATTGTAGCTATTTAAATCACATTCCTTAAGACCTTACAACTGACACTGATACCTATCTGTCACTCTCTGTATCAGCATAAATGGTCATTTTGGTTAGTGCTGTTTGGTACTGTCACCTGGAAGACTATCTGAATGCTTAATGTATCTTTGGCCAAAAAACCCCACACCACAGTCCTGCAATAACTACCTTCTGTTCTTTCTGGGACTTTCAAGTCTGCTGAAAAGACCTGTTTGCAGCCTCAGTTGCATTTTTCAAAGTCTGTGTGTCCTTTTGATGCAAGTGAAACTAGTCAATGTTCAGAAGCTGAGTACAGATCTTTTATGTCCTTGTATGTCCTTATCTCATATGTTAGCATTGGGAATGTATAGATCAGCAAGTATTCATATTTAATCTCAAATTGAAGTATTTCACAGATGAAGTCATGGATAAAAAGAAATTTCTAAAGTGTAAACTTCTAAAAATCTTTGCAGAAGTATTTTTTTCTTTAGGACTTATTCTCAAGCCATGAAAATCAACCGTTATCGTCTGTGTTGAATATACTGAAACATACAAATCTGTTAAGTTGATACATTCTAGTAAGAAAAAAAACTTTAATTTCTTGAGCTTTCTTAAAGGATATATCTTCTGGGAAGACATATTTTCTGACTGGGCTTGTGTGATTTCTGGTTCTAGAAACCAATAATAAATTTGCCACAGAGAGTATCAACCACCAGATGCTCTTCATTTGCTAAGAAGTTTAGGAAAAAGCTAGCTGTCATAGTAACTCTCCTGCTTTTCCTCTGAAAATTCTCCCATGATCTGCAAATTAACTTCGTAATTCTTCCTAGTGTACTTACATTCACAGAGCTTTGGAAGCTACAGGGGACTTTAAGGATGTATTTAAAATTTTACGAAATTATTATGCTGACTAAGATTAATCCCCTTTTGCTATAATTCTGGGTATGGGAGCTAGAGTGCAGCCCTTGTGTTTAGTATGTTTGTTGAAAGTTGAAGTTAGAGAAAACACAGTGTTAAGATACATGGTTTATTAAATACTGCCATCTTCTTTGCCCTTCTGCCTGCATGCAAAACTTTCCGCATTCTGCTCCATGTCCTCTGAAATCCTCTTCCAAGATATGCTTCTTCTGAATAGAGCCAGCTATATTTACTTATGAAAATAAAAATAGAAATTAAAACCCACAATGATACTTTTGTTGCAACAAGTGTCCTTCCTACCATGTCCTCTTATTTTTCTTGTCACGATTTTCACATTATTTATGTTAGTTTTTCTTTTTGAAAAATCGAAAGATAAGACAAGTATTATCACTAGTTTAGCTCAGAATGATTCTGACTTTAGTGGAAATATGCAAGTTCACAGCACTTCCAGATACGTTTTTTGCTGGTTTGTGCATTGTCACAGACGATCTGATTTGAACAGTTCAAATTGTCTTGGGTAAAAACACTGTAATACTGACTCTGATGAAACAATGACATGGATAACTAAGTAATTGGATTGAATGTAGGTTGCAGCTTTTATCTACAAGCATGGACACGCATTGCACAGCAGCTAGGGTTATGCTGGCTTTTGTGTTTAGCACATAACTCTCACTCTGTAAATTTATCTTTAAAGATTTTCCCAGCCTAATAAAAAGGTATGAAATTTAAAGAAAATTACTTCCCCATTGGATTCCAGGGATTTTTACCTTCACTTTTTGGAGTTCAAGTTTCATCAGCCTGTCCAGGATATTTTTCTCATTAAGACAGTCATATGCCTTAGCTTAGAATACAGGAACCTGCATGCATATGTACTCATATTCATCTTGCTCAGAACTTTTAACATGTTCGAAGAACACTATACGTGCTTTACTTTGTTTTGAACCAGTGGCTATGCAGATAGAAAGTACCTTAGAATGCTAGAGAAAGATCTGATGTCAGCTTTTACAACAGGGGATAGTGTCAAAAGCATTAGCTGAATACTAATTAGCAGGACAAAGAGGTCTGTTTTAAGAGCTCTTTATCTTTTCTTAAGGAAAAAGTGTATAATATGGCTTGGCAAAGCTCTCTGAGAGCTTTCCCACTGACTGGAAAAGAGGAAACATAATCCCCATTTTTTGAAAGGGGAAAAAAAAGGAAGATCCAAGGAACTACAGGCCAGTCAGTCTCACCTCTGTACCCAGAAAGATCATGGTACATATCCTTGTGGATACTGTGCATGTGTTACATGGAAAATAAGGAGGTGCTTGGTGATAGGAACATAGCTTCACAAGGGTAAATTGTGCCTGACAAATTTGGTGGCCTTCTATGACAGGGTTACAGCATTGCTGGATAAGGAAAGAGCAACTGATGTCAACTTCCTGGAGTTGTGCAAAGCATTTGACACTGTTCTGCATAACATCTTGGACTCTAAATTGGAGAGACATGGATTTGACGAATGGACCTCTTGCTGGATGAGGAACTGGCTGGATGGTCACATTCAACGGGTGGCAATCAAAGGTTTGATGCCCAAATGGACACCAGTGATGAGTGCAGTCCTCAAGGGTCGGTATTGGGACCAGCATTGTTTAACATATTTGTTGTTGACATGGACAGTGAGATTGAGTGCACCCTTAGAAAGCTTGGTGACAACACCAAGCTGTGTGGTGCAGTCAACACCCTGGAGGGAAGGAATGTCATCCAGAGGGCCTTGAGAGACGTGAGAGGTGGGCCTGTGCAAACCACATGATATCCAACAAGGCCAAGTGCAAGGCCTTGCACAAATACAGGCTCGGCAGAGAATTAATTAAGAGCAAACCTGAGGAGAAGAACTTGGGATGGCTGGTGGATGAAAAGCTCAACATGAGCCAGCAATGTGTGCTTGCAGCCCAGAAAGCCAACGATAACCTGGGCTGCATCAAAAGAAGCAGGACCAGAAGGTCAAGGGAGGTGAATCTGTTCTCATGATACTCCATCTGGAGTACTGTGTCCAGCTGTGAGACCTCATTATAAGAAGGACATGAACTTGTCTGAGCAAGTCCAGAGGAGGGCCACAAAAATGATCGGAGGGCAGTAGCCCTTCTTTGCCCTTCTATGGGGACAGGCTGTGAGGGAGTTGGGGTTGTTCAGCCTGGAGAAGAGAAGGCTGCAGGGCGACCTTACTGTGGCCTTCCAGTACCTGAAGGAGGCCTACAGAAAAGGTGGGGAGGGACTTTTTACAAGGGTATGCAGTGATAGGATAAGGAGCAATGGCTTTCAAGTGGAATGGAGTAGATTTAGATTAGACATTAAGAAGAAATTCCTCACTGGTGGTGAGGAATACTGGAATATGCAACTGGAATCGTTGCTCAGAGAAGCTGTGGATGCCTTCTCCCTGGAAGTGTTCCAGACCAAGTTTGATGGGGCTTTGAGCAACCTGGTCTAGAGGAAAGTGTCCATGCCCATGGCAGGAGGGTTGGACTGGATGATTGTTGGTCCTTTCCAACCCAGATCATTCTATGATTCTATGATACGATACTGAAGGCCTAGATACCGTTTGATAATTAAAAGACTTACATTGACAAATGGGATGGAAATGAAAGAGGGGCTTAAGGAGAGTTAATTATTGAGAGGGCACTGAATCCATTTAAGAGAAACTCAGTTTCTCTGAAATTCCTCTTTTATTTTTCTTCTTTTTATGATGTTTCTTCTTTATCAAAGAAGGCATAAAAATGAGTGACTTGCCACCCTTCTCATCTTTTATGAGGTTTGTTATATAATGGTGATTTGCCCTTTTATAATGTGTTACACTTCACTGCTGATTCAGCAGAGGCTATAATAAAAAATGACCATAATTATCAGTGATCATAGGACTTTGAAAATAAAACTTTATTGTAGGTTTGTCATTACCTTTCCTACCAGTTCTGTCCCATAATTTTCGTCTAACAGTGTTCTAGCTTTAATATCAATAGTTTTGAGGGTTTCATAGATAGCGTCAAGGCTGTGAACATCTGAGTGGTCCATTTCTGTGTTTTAGAGAAGTTACATATGTCCAGTGGAATGGAATTTGGGACAGATTTTGAAGATGACCGGTGGTTAAGACCATAAGTAAGTTGAGGTACTGCAACTGGTATATACTCTTTAGATTTTCTTTTAAACTTCTCAAAAGAGGAACTTAAAAACAATTACAAAGCTAGAAACATTTTATTTGATTCTGGAGTGTCAAAGAGATTATACAATCCACTTTATTGTGTTTTAGTATTTTTCTGAGTAGCTTTAATGTCCTTTTGCCACGAAATATTTGTTTATGTATTACTACTCATACTGTGAGCTGAAAAACACAGTGAAAACTTGACCTTGCCTTCAAGATGTAAGTTTGTCTTGTATTTATGGACTCTGGTGTAGAGCTTGATTGACTGTAGAACCTGAATGCAGCTGAGGCAATGGTTCCTATGGTATTTTTATACCATTATTATGGTATGGCGTAACTTATAGGCATGTAGGGTCTGTAAAACGCAGAGCATCTGTTCCCCTCAGAACAGATTGTCACATGCAATATGGAACTATTTTTTCATGAAAACTTAGCTACGTGTAGAGAATTAACATTTCTCACTTCTTTTATATGGGCTTCTGAGTTTAACAGTGCCATACGTGAGATCACTGTTAAAGATGTTGAAGGATTGATACAGTGGTGGCAGTCAGAGTCCATATTACTAGCATCCTATCCCTCTGCATACTGTGAAAGAAATCTAAGACTTGTCCCTAGTGTTTGTAATTAAAACATAACATTGGTCTTGTTTCATGCCATTTCTTTCAGTATTTTTGTGGAGCTTAAGATAAGTGAGTAAAATTTTTTTCTCCATACAAATTAGGCAAAACCATATGGTAAGTACTAGGCATGTAAAGGCAAAATAAAAACAAAACCAAACCTTATGCAACACTGCATGCATACATATTTGTATAATGTCTTTTAAATGAAACAAGATAAATTACTTCAGCTAATCTCCTATCTTATTGATATATCATCTGAAATAGTTACTGACCTATGTAAATATATCTTGTGAAATACCACAGTATATACATAACTATAAGGAATTCAACCTTGTTAGAACTTACATTATTGACAGTGTGTGTTTTGAATTATGTCAGTTTATAGGAAGTTCTGTGGATGTTGAAGAGAAAGAGACAATCCAGCTGTTTCTGTCATCCTTTTGTGCAATCTGCTTCATTACTACATAAAGAAATTCTTCCTGGTGACATCAGAGTAACCAGATCTTACCCTTCCAGGGAGACCAGGTTCTTCATAAGGTTTTATGGAGTATGGAAGAAACTTGGTCAGGATAGAATAACTGAAAAAGTAAATTGTCACTGACATTTAAGGTGAATTGCAGGGCAGAAGGATATATACCGACAACCTTGGTTAGTTTTTATGCTAATCTTTGATCTAACAGAAATACAGATATATATAATCTTTGTTTGAATTTAAAATTTTCTATATACCCATCACATCATTTATTGTTGACCAATTAATGTCAATCTTGTTTCTGTAACATTATGAATTGGAAATATTTCTTCTAAAAGTGTACCCATTTGTTGGAACTGCATTTAGTATGTTTTGACCTACTTTTCACATTTTCTATGACTAAACACGCTAAAACTGTGACTCTTATTGATTGGATCTATTTACACACCACTGTTGTCTTTCTGCTCTTAACACTATTTTCTTGACAGGAAGAGGTCAGATTAGATTACTGAAAACTTCAGCTTTGTGATACTACTCATTCACTGAGAATCTATACAGCTACAGCATCATTTCTGTTAGTAATCCACCATGATCATTAAAAATAAGGTATAGTTTTTACTCTTAACTTACTTACATGAATACTTTAACCAGTTCTGAGTATGATGTATTCCTTACCTATTGACCAGTTTGGGAACGTTTAATTTAGTAAGTTAAGTGGCTTCATCTATAGAAAGAAAAGAAAGAAAGAAAAGGAAAGAAAGAGAGAAAGAAAGAGAGAAAGAAAGAGAGAGAGAAAGAAAGAAGTAACTTCAGCTTTATGGAATGTATTTTAACTATTTATAAACAAGAATACTGTTCTCTTATGGCAAAACTTAATCATGCACAATTTGGGAATTTTTTTTCTAATTAGAATTGCCCATTAAATTTGTTGCTACAGAAAGGTTTTTTAATCAACTGATTCATTAGAAATGTCCAACTCTTGTCCAGTATGTTATAGCTGGAAGGAAAAATAAAAATAATCATTCTGCTTGGTCATCTCCAAGCATCTGGCACCATTAAAAGAGGTAATAGTTTCAAACTGAAAGAAGGTTCATTTAGATTAGATGTTAGGAAGAAAATCTTTACTCTGAGAGTAGTGAGACACTGAAACAGGTTTCTCAGAGAAGCTATGGATGCCCCCTCCCTGGAAGTCTTCAAGGC
This sequence comes from Mesitornis unicolor, assembly GCF_000695765.1. Taxonomy (NCBI): domain Eukaryota; kingdom Metazoa; phylum Chordata; class Aves; order Mesitornithiformes; family Mesitornithidae; genus Mesitornis; species Mesitornis unicolor. The sequence goes on from NW_010198383.1 coordinate 15,033, forward strand.
CAGGTTGGATGGGGCTTTGAACAACCTGCTTTAGCGGAAGGTGTCCCTGCCCATGGCAGGGGTTTGGAGCTAGATGATCATCAAGGTCCCTTCCAACCCAAACCATTCTATGATTCTATGATTCTATGATTCTATAATGTGTGTGTACTTACTGACCACAGAAATATTTTAGTACATTATGGGAGGTGAAAGGGAGGTAGGAGTAAGGTTATAATTCTTCCATGGGAAAGGCTATAACAAAACTTTTAGAAACATCAAATCTCAAGAAAGATCTTGCACATATTTAGGACTGAGAAAACAAAATACTTTCAATATAATGTAAGATGTTCATATCATGAATTTAAGCAGTCTCCTAACTAATGAAATGGAAGAAATTACATCTAGTTTGCTTGAGCTACTGCTGTCTGCAGAAAATCTAAAATTTATGGCTGTCTGGAAAACTGGAATTCTATTTCGAGAAACCTTTTTAAGCTCAGAAGGTAGTCTCTGACTAACTCATAGAACTATTGGGCTCAATATCTGAAGCCTGAGATATTCAAAGTAATCCATCCTTTTAGTATTAGTTTCACTTACATAAAAGTATAAGGGTAAAAATGGATATAAGCATTGCAATTGGGTTAGTAATCAATTTCTGCTAGAAGCATATCTTTCAGAAAACAGCCGACAGTTCTATTTATAACATTTTTCTGTTATTCTTTCTATGCTGAACTAGACCATTTTTATCAATGCAAATCTTCAGAAGATGCAAATTTTCTCTCATATAAAAGAAACCCCAAAACTAGAACACATTCTTGACATCATGCTGGTAAATAGGTAAAAAAACATCCCACTGAAAATAATAAGTTGCACTGATATAAGGTCACTGTAAAATAAATTCTGTTCAAATTTACTATACATGTTTCCCCATGATTTTACATACTTTCACAGATAGTAGAAAGGAAACAAGCTTCTGTTTTCAGTAAGCCTCTGCAAGTTTTCTATTCTATTTGTTGTAACCTTTCCTGCTGTAACAGTTTCTTCGTTTCTTATAACAGCCACATAATCAAGAGTTCATTATGAAAAATGCATGTAGGGAAGAGAGCTGGCATGTGTATGAAAAAGAATACAAACAAATAATGAAAATGTTTAAAAAAATAAAATCCATCTAGTAATTCTAATTTGGTTTTTGTTCTCTTCAAATACCAGGTTTTCTATTTCATTCCTTATTTTAAAATTGAATTTAAAAAAATCAGGCATTTTGTGGTTTTTTACATTACAGTGGAAGAAAGAACCAAGCAATATCAAAATCATTTAAGACTAAAAGGGAGTAAGTTGCCTGTAACAACAAAACAAAATATGTTAATATTAGCCAAATTATTTGTCCAATTTTACGCTTAAAGTAGTTTAAAATAAGCTTCCATGAATTCTTACATACCAGTGCAAAGAAGTTCTCTGGTAAAAAAAGATCCACAAAAAGTAACAGAAGAACACTTAAATAAATATAGATTTAAAACTGGCTATAAATTCTGAGCAAAATTTTGTCTCAATAGAAACCATGTAGATAGAAAGAAATGTACATTTAAGAACATTTCCTTGATACTGATACAGGATTTGGTATGATACTTAACTTTCTTCAAGTCATATCAGAAAAGTTATAATTCTCAAATAAGCAGACAGACCAACCTTTCCAAAAAGAAAATCTAATGATTTTGACAAGATAACTGATTTTCTTTCCAGAAACAAATTGAAATAATGAAAAGAAAATATCCAGAGGAAAATGTTACCTTGGGGTTTTTAGTAAAAAGTGTAATTCTAAGCTTATATGATTATGTAATCATTTTAACACTTCTGTTATTGAAATGTTCAGAATACGTCTGCTTCATGCAGTGGAGAAATTTCTTAAGTACCTGGCCACCAAATATTGACATAGCTGGTTTCTGGCCATTATTCAAACTGGAAATGTGGCCTTGTTAATTCAGGACCCAAATTAACAAGACTGATTGGCTGTCTTTGTTTAGGTCTTGTCATTTTGGTAGCAGGCCCAGAAAGCAGTGTTCTGACTTTCACTCATATACAGGACCAAGCATCTGTGGCTACAGTGAGGCAGATTTTTCTTGATAGCTTGTGTATTTCTGTGCCGCTCCACTGCACTATGTCTCTGTATCCCCACTGAAACTAATTAGGAATCTTGTTGTGTGAAGCACCATACAACCGTGTCAAAATACATGGGGATAAATAGACATGACAGATAAAGGGAGAAGGTACTACTGTTCAGTTTAAAAATGCACACGTTTTAAACTGAAAAAGATTAAGGGCCTCATGTAAATAAGGGTGGAACTCTGTATTAGTGCTAGTCCTTAGCCTCTCTAGGAAACACAAGGACCAATGTGGGACAACCCTCGTAACCTGTAAATGGTTCCCCAGGATCCACCCTGGATCTGGATGTTGGCAGTCTTTGGCATCAGGAGACAGTTTCTCATTTGCTTTCATAAGATAGTGCATTATCTGTAGCAGAGGAGGCCACTGAATCCAAGTTGCCTCCATACGTCACTAGGTGCACCAGACACAATGCCGCACTGAACATAGTGGCCCTTACTTACAGGACTGAAAGTTTTGTCTCTCTTTGAAAAGAAAAAAAAAACAAACAAGAAGAGTAAGATTTTATTCAATAATATATATTCAATTTCATTATCTTCTCTTTTTTTTTTGAAGATTTTGTAATCTTCATGAATGATCAAAATGGAGATACAGTTCATTGCTTTTTGCCCCTCGCCCACACAGAGTGCATTCATTTACAAGTGTGCTTCTTTAGCACTACTTAAAAATCTTACAGTCTTAACAGGAGGGAATGGCAATGAATTTTTTTTCAGAAAGAAATGGAGAGAAAAATATAAGTAATTTGTAAAGGTCACCTGTCATCTGTAGTAATAAACTTGGAGGCAGTATACAGTAGCAACTCTAGGAATCAGTATTGAAATTATACCCTGAATAGCTTTAAAAAAGGAATAACTAGTCTCTGCTTTCATAATAGGTCATTTTTCACTAATAGACTAGAGCAGCACCTGTCACTTCGACTTCACTGGCATCTAGAATCTGTTTCTTCTAGCAAAGTTTTTGGTAAACCTAAGCCATTCAGGTATGTTTAATCTCTCATCAGTGTGACATGTCTAGTTTTCAATCCATCTTTGGAAAAAAAATGTCTCTTGGTTTTCAGAGAGAGATATCTAAGGTCAGGGTTGCTTTTGTATTAGTAGATCAATAATAAAGATAATCATATAGTGCTACTGAATTTTGTCATGTCTGACTTTGAAGTACTAGATTATTGCTCAGTACCAGTCAGAAATATTTCATTCCTTCTTGTTTGCTTCACTAATTTTCAAAAATCCACCACAGTATCTTCTTCAAATATAAAGATAGGTTGGAAGCACAAAAGCTAAACAAAGTGACACAATTATATAAACTGTATCAGATCAGTCAGAGTGGAAGTCTCTTTGTGAACCTCAATGGTTACACTGTTAAGTGAGCCCATTACAGAAAAGTAGAGTTACATTTCTATTATTGTTTGATGAATGTTCCATGATTTATCAAAACCAGTTTCCAATCCCAACAGGGGATATTTGATGTGTTTTTGGTTTGGGGAAGGGTGGGGTTGTTTGTTTTGTTTTGTTTTGGGGTTTTGTTTGGTTTTATATTTTTTTTCATTCAGAAACAGCTTCTTATTCTTAATACTGAAGCAAAAATTAAAATATTTTTAAGGATTTGAAAGTGAAATAGCTCCTTCATGTTAAAATATCACAATGCTGTAGGAAAACTGCAGTAACAGGCAGTAAAAGATGTCGTCACAGAAGCATGGAAGTAAATTTTGACATGGTATGTATTTTATTCCTAGATTAATGCCTTTCAAAACATATATAGGAATAGCTTCCCAAATATTAGGTTAGAGATTTAGTTGTATTATATATAGATGTCACTTATTTGAAGAAACATAGAGGAAGCCTAGTTCATCTAAATTTTTCCAACAGCCACAGACGACAGTGCAAAGGCAGTTTGACAACTCCCTGTGAAAAGAACATAAATGAAGACAGTGATAAATAGCCCAATCTTAAGACAGTTTATTATTATCTTTATTCATTTTGTTTGTTTAAAAAGAAAAGAAAATTTTAAAAAAAGTACAAGACATACCTTCCTGGGAATTTTGAGAAACCACAAGCAATAAAAATATTACTGAAACAGGATTCCTGCATGTAGAAAATTTTCAGCTTTGGCTTCTCATTAACTTCTTTACACTTACACAAAACTAACATTTAATCATTGTGATTTTTTGCAGTTAACCCAATATTATGTGGATTCTTTAACTGTGGCAGGAAAAAAAGTCTAGATTGCACCCTTGTATAAATTTCACTGAATAGCTTATCCTGCTGTACTATCATAGAGTCCTAGAATGGTTTTGGTTGGAAGCGACTTCTAAAGGTCATCTAGTTCCAACCCCCTTGCAATGAGCAGGGACATCTTCAAGTAGATCAGGTTGCTCTGTCCAAGCTGACCTTGAATGTTTCCAGGGATGAGACACCTACTACCTCTCTGGTGTCTCCAGTGTTTCACCACCGTCATTGTAAAAACTTTCTTTTAGTTTAAAACCATTACCCCTTGTCCTATTGCTACAGGTCCTACTAAAATGTCTGCTCCCATCTTTCTTAAAAGCCCACTTTAAGAATTTAAAAGTTGCAATAAGCTCTTTCCAGAAAATTCTCTTCTCCCGTGTTCAGCTTCAACTCTCTCAGCTTTTTCTCAGTGGAGAGGTGTTCCATCTTTCTGACCACTATTGTGGCCCTCCTATGAACCTGCTCCAACAGATTCACCTCTTTCCTGTGCTGAGGGCTCCAGAGCTGGATGCAATATTCTAGGTGGAATATCATGAGAGTGAAGCAGAGGGAGAGAATCACCTCCTTCATGTTCAGTTTTTCATCCGCCATTCCTTCTCTGCAGGGCTGCTCTCAATCCCTTTATCCCCCAGCTTCTATTGATACCAGAGGTTTCCCCGACTCAGCTGCAGGAATTTACACTTGACCTTGTTGAACCTCATGAGATTCACATGGGTCCACGTCTCAAGTTCAGGTCCCTCTGGATGGCATACTTTCCCTCAGGTGTGCCAATTGCACCGCTCAGCCTGGTATCATCAAATATTATAATTATCAACAGTAAAAATAACATTTTCCTTTTAAAGGTTTCAAGATGCAGTGGCTAGAGCTGTTTTTTACCTTTTACTAAGGAAGTCTCCAATAGCGCTCTGGCTGAACTAGATCAAAGAATAACAAAAAGCAAGAATTAAAACAAAGCAAATCATGTAATTGCAAATTCAAGATCTTATTTGTTGAAGAAGAAAATTATTAATATATCTTGCAGGAAAAATACACAAAATTAAGTCATTAACAAACACACAAAAATCAACATGCCTGGGAATCTTTAAAATTATGTGAACCAAATCTCATAGCCTTTTATGAGGATATAAC
>NW_010198384.1:0-288 GCF_000695765.1 Mesitornis unicolor
ATAAATGGTTTAGGCTCAAACAGTGACTCCCTGTCGGGGAATCGAACCCCGGTCTCCCGTGTGATAGGCACAGATACTCACCACTATACTAACAAGGATTCCAATTAAGGTTTACAATTTATTAAATGAGTAAAGGCAAGCAAACAGCACTGGGTGCGTGGGGACACACTCTGGTCCATTTGACACGCACGCCGTACAATTCTCTTTTCGGGTTTATATTTCTTTAACTAATACATATTCATAGAATTTCGCAATACGCTTATACATATGCATGACCTATCCCCGCTT
>NW_010198384.1:559-1194 GCF_000695765.1 Mesitornis unicolor
CTTCTCAATCTGTTCTCCGTACAAGGACAGCCAAAACAGTCACAGAGGTCACATCTTCCCCATTTTCTCCACATTATTTTAACACGAATCAGACTGACACATCTCACAACTGTAATGGCAACTTATTGTTTGAAAGGTGAAAATAGTCTGGAAAAAAAGAAGAAAACATCCTGAGAAAGTAAGAATCAGTAACTGCCATTGGTTGTTCTAACTGTAAGAACAGTAAAAAACAGTCTGGAGAAATAAAATTGATCTGAAAGAACAGAAAAAAAGTCGTTGTCTATTGGCTGTTCCAGGTGAAAAATAGAAATTAACACCACCTATTGACTGATTGAATTGGTGGTGCCCTATGCCCTCTTATGTCTCCATGATATAAAAAGGACTTCATTTTTTTTTCAGAATGGAGCCTCTGTCTCTGAGAACTTCCCACGCTGCATGTACTTATCCTTTCCTAAACAGGTTGAATACTTTGCATGATCTTTCTACGAGACCTTGGACTCTCATCAGGGATGCCTGGCTGACTCCAAACTCTGTGATGCAGTTCAACTTTGAAGTGACTCTCTCTGATATTTTATTGGTCCCTGTAGAGAAAGATGAAAAAGTTAGTCACAAAGTCCGAGGCAAGTTCACCAGGT
>NW_010198385.1:0-26655 GCF_000695765.1 Mesitornis unicolor
TCTGTGATTCTGTGATTCTGTGATTCTCAGAGCCAGAGCTGTGGCTTAGGACAAAACCAGTCTGTTCTCATGAAAATACCTGTGACTGGAATGAGGAGTCAGTCCAACCTCAGCAGCAGCAAGGAAGGACTCACAGAGGCTGTGAGAGAAAGCCCTGGTTAATGCATTTGCTAATTAATAGCACTTTCATTTGCTAATAAGCAAGCATGATGAAAGAAGAAAAGCCGACAATGCAGTTCACACTGTAAGCACCAATTTACACCAGCTAAGATTTTGGCTCTTTGATACTCCAAGGGAAAAGATACTTGTTTGCTATAAGTAGCAATTGCCTCCTGGTTGCTGCGCCGAATTTTAGAGTTATGGGCCAAATTATTTCAGCAGGGATATTCTGAGTTATCCATCATGCAAAATCCTTTGTGTAAGGCTGCAAAGTTATCACTAACTATGCATTAAAATAATCTCTTTTCATTATAGTCATACTGTACTGACTACATACATACTTTCCCTCTCATGAAGCAATTCTGCTTTTCTGTAAGATGGGCTGCTCAAGAAACTAGTCATCTAAATAGCACCAACCCTGGGTAGGCCAAAGAGCACCATGAATCATTCATTAAGGAGAAAAAATATGCTAAATTCCAGATCAGAAGAGAGCACTGATCACAAGTAATAATCTCTGTATATTAATAAGGAAATTTTACTCCCTGTTGGCATTCAGAGCTGAGGTAACTGGCTTCAAATGAGCTCAGTTCCTTCTAAGCAGAGCATTTTCTAGGTTGGACAAAGCAAGCAGGGCTTTTTTTCCCCATAGCTGCTAAGCGCTTGATGCAGTAGCTGTGAAACCCACCGTACAGCTGAGCCATCTGGACATGTGTTTCAAAACTAACACTTCAGAGAAACATTCACATAGGTTTTGTTTTTCCAAATCTATCTAGAGCTTGTCCAAACAGACAAACTTTGTGCAAGGGAGGAGGCTAGACTGCACATCAGAGCATGCTTGTTTACTGGTGAATCCCACACAAGGATCCCACAAGTGCAAGAACATCTCTTTGGAGGATAAAAGCATTAATCTTTCTCAGTACTTCCTGCCAATAAACTTAGGTGTAAGTCACTTATTGACATAGTCACTAAGCAGACTGAGTCCTTGAAATCCTTTCCTATTCTCAGATGGAAACGCAAAATATTTTTTACTTTGGTGACAAAATATGTTTTCATAATAATTAGTCCAGTAGAAATATCCTTATGCCATCACTCAGTGACAAATTATAAAAGACCAGTGGCTTGAACTTTTCTTAAAAATTACTATGTCTAGAACAGGAGAACATTTAAAGAATTAGAAATTGCATGTGATGAACCTGAATTCTGGCCATTTTAATCTTGAGGAAAAAAAATTACAGGGCCACATCTTGACATTGATGGAACTAGGCTGATGATGACATAGCAGAATGTGATTCATGGATGCATTTTTTATCCTTTCATTCCCACTGTGCTTGTTTATTCATATAAAAATGTGGAATAGCTTAGATAAAAATGCAGCTGAAACACATAATGGAAGCAGCAGACATTTTCTTAAATCCACCAGAAGAGCTATTCCTCAACAAGCTTGGTGGAGCTGAAAGTCCTGCCTGGCACTCAAGATATGACCCAAGTCATCAGAAAAACAATTTTGTCCTTTGGCTATGGTCATAAATTGAAACACAAGGTATTGTGACTGAATGTAAGGGGAGGGGAAAATTATTCAAACAATTAAGCACAGGATTATATTGCCCAGAGAAGCTATAGAGTCTCTGTCCTTGGAGGCTGCTTTGTCTTGTCTGAGGAAAACCCTAAGCAACCTGAAGTCAATACTGACTCTGCTGAGAGCGGGGAGCTGGACCTGAGAACTTATCTGGTCCCTTCCCACCACAGTGATTCTCTAATGCTATCAGGCATGAACAATATTTGCTGTTTATATTTGTGTTTAAAAATAAAGCCAGAGAAAATGGGTAATTCCTCCACTGAGAATTTAGAGTAGCTTAATATAGTTCTTAAAATTTGTATTCAACAGTTTCAACATTTTTACCTAGATGACAGCAGTAAGGATATCCTATCATGAACTCATTTGAGAGGTTTTTCTTTTCTCCCCATAGGCTCTTGCCTTGAAGAAGGAAAAGGAACATCTGTTGTTTTGGCTCCAGTTAAGGGTTGAAGTCTTCCCAGTCTTGAGGAGTGCTTCATAAACAAAGTCTGAGATCACTGGATGTTCCCACAAAGCTGTTTGTGTAATCAGGCTAAGATGGTTGAAAAAGCAGCAGCACTGAGGCTGCCATGCGGCAGTAAGAAAACCTGCAACAGCATGTGGTCCATCGCTTCAGAGGTTTGCCTTCTAGATAGCGAGGGATCTGAGGACATTCAGGACTATAAATCAGCCCTAGATTATTTTTTTTTGTTCTAAAAGCAGATTCCAAATTTCAGACCAGCCACCCCAGGCCTTGGGACAACATTTCTGTTCCCTGAGATTTTAGATATCATGAGCATGTTTATAGGAACAAAACCACGCTTGACCACAGAGGCACTACCCACAAAATGGTACCAAATTTCCCTGCTTTGTTTTATAACCACAGGAGCTGTTCCATGAAATGGCTGTAAAACCAGCTGGCACCCACCTCCCCAGGTAGGTTAAATTGCCACCATTCTCTTTTTCCGTTTTCAGCTGCCTCACCCTGCCATGCTGTCATTGTCACCAGACACCTCTCTCACATCACAGTCCCAAATGTGCCCTTTTGTTTAATATCATTAATCACTTAACACTAGCTTTTGTAATCTCTATTTTAATGAGTAACTGAGGATTCTTTGGAAACTCAGAAGGACAGGGTAGACAAGACCCTGCCTCCATCTATGCTTTAATTTCCTATTGACTCCAATGGGGCTGGGATGGCACCTGAGAATTAAATACCTACAAGGCATTTTAAAATCTGAGTTGTTGATCCTAAGTGCAGTAAATGCATTGGTATACAAAAGAAATGCTGTTTGGAGTGAAAATTAATGAAAAGCAGCCACACTTTCTTCCTCATTAAAAAGAATATGACATTTTCTTCTAGCCCTAGCCAGGTGAATGTCATGATTCCTAATCAACCTGGTACACAGTCAGTTTAACTAGTTGTTTTGGAATGGCTAGCACTGGGTGTGCACAGATGCTCTAGAGCCATCACAGTGACGTTTTTCTTTCCTCTGCTACCAGGCAGAAGCCACTGTCGAGGTTTCCCATATGACAGTGTCTGGAGAGCCTGAATGAAGTATCTCATATGTGAAATTAAAGCCAGTGTTGTTTTTTCTCATCAGGGAGTTATCTGGTGCATCATGAATGTCAGGTAAGTGCAACTCTGATCAGTTATCAGGGGACAGCATTGAGACTGGAAATTAAAAAGCTGTCTTTCGTTGTTTCAAAGCTGGCGGAGACAAAACCTTAAAGGATGAAAACAGTAATCAATCCTGGGAATGTGCTGTGTGGACTTTGGAGCAATGAGAGTAATTACGCTCTCTAATCTCTTCCTGAAGCCCTTAGCAGCATGTGGCCTGGTATTACATGAGTAATTCAGGAAGGGAGAATATAAAGTAACCACATACACAAATACTAGGTTTAGTGAGTTTTCTTCTTTTAAAGTGCCTTATTTCTCAGCATGTGGAGCTAGGTACATACCTTCAAACCAGCCTTGCCTAAGGCCTTGTTTTGCCTTACACTGAAATTCCCAGAAGGGATTTTAGGTCCCAGCATTTGCTTTCAATGCCTGCCTGTAAGGCTCACAACTGCCGCTGCCACTGCTGCTCTCCTGCAGAGCTTGTGGACCCTCACTGAGACCTGCTGGGATGGACCACAACGGGTGAAGCTGAGGCCCACGGAGTGTCCCGAGTACCAGCACTGCTGGTACTGCAGCCTCTGCGTTTGCATTGGCTTCCAGCTGGGGAGGGCCAGGCTGTGAGCCTGGGAGCACTGAGCACACCACGCAGCGCCTGAGAATGGCGCTGGACATCTTCACTTGTATTTCTAACCCAGACAGACAGCCCAAATATGCCTCTTACAAACGGAGTGACTCCCGGCAGCACTGACCTCAGTGTTTACATTTTTTAACAAAACTCTAAATCTCTTTTATTGTCTCCTGAGAGGCAGAAAAAAGCATCTGTGATTATTGCACACATATTTTAAAAGATGATCGCTATCATTCACACAGATCAAGGGCTTTCCCTTGCATGCTGCTACAACCGCTTTCCCCCAGTCCACACATGTTTTGGGGCAGCAGAGAAGGAAGAACCTTGTCTTTCCTTTAGTACATTTCACAGTTCCTCTAGCTGTTGTGTTTTCCTGCTCCTTTGAAAAGGAAACACTCTTTGCTTTTCACATAGCTTAGCCCTCAGTAGTCAAAAAGTCTCACTAGCCCTGATCCTCCCATGTTTCCATTTATCCCTGTGTAGAATAACCCATGTTTGAAACAAAAAAACTCTCAGGGTGTTCTATGACATAGGTACGATACAGAAAACAATTCCTAATCATGGTAAATAATCTGATTATATGATAATATCCATCAAGATATAAAAGATAAATGTTTACACACTAATAAGATAAAGTGAATTATTCCCAAGAAAGTACAATTGGTGTGGGGGAAAGCTGAGAGGAAAGCTGAACCCTTATTATCCACTAACTAGCTCCAGTTCAACCTGGGAATTTCTCATTGGAAATTACTTCCTAATAAAAACCAAATTTTTCAAAACAAAAACATAACAGAAAAAAAGAGAAAATGGAGACTATTTTTTTTTATTCACTCAGAAAAAATTAAAACATTTAAAAATGTTAAAACTGAAAAAAGACCACCCATCCCTTCTGGAAAAGTAAAAACAACAAAAGGCCACTATGTATCTCATTATGAGTAGGCAAATGGGAGATGATAATTAAACACTTCAGTGCATCAATAATAACAATATTACTGTTTGCTACTTCCAACATTTTCATTGAAGATATTTATGATACCAGTCAGGTCCCACCTGTCACTGGGGACCAGCATGAGCTGGAGTCACCACCTTTTGCTGTCTTTCAGGTGGCTGGTGGTCCACAGACTGGAGATAAAGGAAGTTTTTGCTTTTATTTTTACTCCTTTATCACACAGTTCCCCCCCTTCCGATTCAAGGACAGACTCACCCGTTGTTGCACTGAATTACTGCTCCAAAGACTGATCTTCCCCTTCCCAGAAATCTTGTATCGCTTGGCTGTGGTGGAGTTGAGAAAGGCCCTCTCTTGTTGGTGATTGTGAGCAACCATGAGCCACATCCCTTATTTGCCCAGGCTGAGCCAGCAGACTCTCCACTCTGAGATGAACCTGGTCTACAGGTGCAAGTATAAACACAGAATTACTCTGATGTACTCCCAAAGAGTCACTGCCCTTGCATTAAATTCTTTGGAGGTAAAACCAAGCTGAGTTCACAGCTTTGGTGCCAAGGGAAGAAAATCCAGGATACAGTTAAAGAAGAAAGAGAGGGGAGAAGAGTCAGTGGAACATTATTAACCTCTTCTGATTTTTTTTATCAGAAATGTTTGAAATTCAGTTAACGATTCTCCTGTTGGTCTAATTTTAAATAGTTCCTTTACGTCACTGAAAAGAATTTAAAACTTGCATTTAGTAAATCCAGTATGTGAAAGGTCCTTTGGGCTGGTAATAAGTCTTTTGAAGTTGCAGAAATCAGTCTGCAAAAAGACAGTCACAGGGTCCATTAATGTGGAGTGTATCTTCAAAAGGGAAGGCTGACATACTGAAAAGTAATTCCTTCTCTTGCTCAGATGAGACTTTGATCTTTCTAAATTCAATCACGAACCTTACAAAGCCATTTGCAGTAATTGCAACCCTTGAACAGTACACTGACATTTCATATTTTAAAGCCATAACCCTAAAAATAACTTCATTTTTAGAAGCAGGTTTAGCATTTGCAGTGTTGTGTCACTATCAGTGTGTTACATCCACTAATTTTATATCTTTTCCACCATACCCTTATTGCAAGTGAACAACCCTACCATTGGGTCACGTTCCTCTTTCCAGTCCAGGAGCTGACAGCATTCCTACCAAGTATCCAAGCCTCCATGCTATATTGATGTTTGAGATTAAACTGACAACAGCTTAGTACAGAAATACAAGATTTCATTTGAAATTCAGATGAATTTCACTCTTTGGAGTGTGGCTTAGTTTTTGGAAACTGAAAAAACATTATTTCAAAAGCCCAGATCACTTGTAAGATTGTATCAACTTAATATTCATTGACAACTCGCAAGCTATGCAGATTCTGTTTGAACAGGTATGATCAGTAAATGAGGTTCCAAGTATTTTCAGTACAACTCTGTAGAGTGTCAAAAAGGCTGTGAATAATGTTAATTGTAAAACCTTTACAGTAATGACAGTGAACAAATAATAAATTCTGCATTGAACAAAACTGTACATTTCTGGAAGTATCCATATAGCAATTTTTTGTAGTTGCAAGCATTTATGTAGCTGATGAAATGAAGTAGTTACATACAGGAAAAATGAGGAGATGCAGTTTCATGTCTTGTGTAACCCTGAGTTTGCTAATGCAAAGCCAAGAGATATTTTGGCAAAAGCTCATGTATTTGTGTAGAAAAAGCTTTCAGAAAGAAGGTTTATATCAAATTCTGAAGGACTTTTTGCCTAGAGCTGATAATGGTTGCATTTATGGCTATTACTGTCAAGAAAGCCACTTTCAAATCAAAATCATTTGAACATGAGGAGAAGGAGCTGAACTGAGTCCAGATGAAAGAAAGGCTGTTTTCAGCAACAAGGTACAGCTGGTGTCTGCATTGGTGGACTGACAGTCTGACAGGAGAGGAGGTCTGCATGGACCTAATAGAGACAAATGAGTGCTGAAGGCAGATTTATTTCTCTCAGACACTTCCAAAAGGAAAAGCTGCACATCACTTGCCACACATTGTACATGTCAGAGCTATTAGTGACCTCAAGCTGTAGTACAGTTAGGGAGGGCCGTGTACCTTATGCTGCCGCTGGATCTCTGCCATTGCACACAGCCCATCTTTTCTCACCCGCTCCCCAGGAAACCTACTACATGTCCTGGGCTTGCTTTTTCCTTTCCTCTTTATAGCACTCCTTGCTGAGGACTAGGCAGCCCTGTTAAATATTTGACATAAGTATAACTGGGAGAAAATCACTACTGTATTTCCAAAAGCAATAAAAGGACACATGCAGGAATGAAAGGATAAGAGAGAATAAATAAGCCATTTAAAGCACTTTCCAGTGGCTTAGGTGGTTCAAACAACCTTTCTGCAAAAAGAGAAACATAAAGCCTGTGCACCCTATGGTCCAAAAACCTATGGAGTTGTTGAAACACTCCCTTTTACTTGGTCTCTACAAGTCCCCTGTTGCCTCATAGTGATGCCCATGTCATTAGGAAAGACACAAACACATCTGGAACAGTCTCTTTTTTCTCTAGACTAGCTCGATTTACTTGTTGTCTTGTAAAACAGCCTGTAATAATGAGACTTGAACTGCAGCTTTATCAGGATGACAGTTTATGACTTTCCCAGATGTGTTCTGATACCCTCATACGAACTCTACCTAAGCTTTGGTGTGACAGGATTAATCCATTTCTTCTATAAGAAATTATCTGCCTGCCTTCAGGTTAGTTTATGTGCTGACTTGTTGCCAAGAGCCAAGCTAGGCACAGCTGAGTAATGCCACTATAGAGGTAATAATTCTGGCTTTCATCAATAAGTGTTTATTTAGACTGTGTCTGAGTCTCACCTAAGAGTTCAGCTCTAAACCACAGCCAAGATATCCCCTGTATTCAAGGAATGTAGTCAAACATCCCTTGTTTCTTTACACCAAGCTTCTGGTGCAAAGTATAGTTTTTCTGTTACCACAGTGGAAACAATTACTCTTGAATTAACTGGCATTGATAGTGCAGAATAAAGGCTGACCTGATTGTTCAGTGTGGAAAGCCAGAATTTAATTTCCTATATTCTTTTTCACCAAGCTTTTTTCTTTTCCTTTATATGAACCAAGTAACAATCAACAGCTCAGTGACATTTTATAGTTCTCTGCTTTCCTTCTACCTCCAGTGTTAGATGGCTCGGAAGGCTGTGATTTTGGCATAGAAATAGTCATCCTAAAGCAAAAAAATATATGAATTGGAAGAACATGTAAGATTCAGAGAAAAAGTTGCCTTAGAAAAAAACCAGTGGACAAAACTGATTCTATGCAAAATTAAAACATCCCTTCCCCATGACTACAGCAAAAAGAAAATGCTATGCATGAAAAACAAGTTACAGAAAGATGGAAAAACATGTCACCATGTGGCTGACAGCAATATATATTATCCCTAAACAGTGATAATTCAGATGGAGACAGCAGCCTGTGTGAGTCAGTTTTATCTGAATACGTCTAAAATAGAAAAAAACAATTAAATACAAAAACCAGGGAACTTAACAGATGGAGCAAAATCATCTGATCATATCCAAACTTTGGGGATATTTAAACCAGTTATAAATCTCTGGACTGAGTCCAGCTTCAGAGTTACATTGTGTATCTTCACAGGACCACAGCAGAAGAAAATGAAGACATTCTGAAATGTTGGGACAGAAAATAAAGCAAGAAATGTAACTGATTCAAAGAAAAGTTTGAAACTTCAAATCTAAACTGGCAGCCAGAAAAGAAAATTATGACAGGTTAGCAGATAACAGGAAATTATCAGGATTATAGAAATTATATTTTTTTAGCAGATCTGCAGGTATTGATCCTTTACCCTGACAACAGAAGAGTTGGACAAATATTATCATTGAACTATAATTCTAAAATGGCAAAACCACCACAACTGGTTTACCAGTAAAGAAGACATGTAATAAAAGTTAGGTAGGAGGCATCCAATATACTGCAGAAATATCAGTCCCAGATTCTGCTGAGTTTCTTGTGTGGGCTTGTGTTTTATATGCAAAGATTTAATGAAATGTGACAGTAACTTCCTAACAAGGGATTGGCAATCTCAGAGTATTTATCTAAATGGCAGTGATACTTTTATATTTTTGAACTTTAGTATCTTCAGTATCTTGGTACAGTAAACCTATGCATCAGACATGCAGAGGGAGGGGAAAAAATTATATGGCTTTGCTCATTTACTTTTGTGCAAAATATCATAGCCCAGACACTTGCAAGAAGTAGAGACATGAAGAGTGTCCTCATGGTTTGGGAAGATGCTTGCTGACACATGAAGCAAGCAGCCCACCTGGCTGACCTGAGATTGCAGAGAAATTTGGATCCAGTGTACCTGGCCTTCAGGAAACATAAGGTGAGGGGTTTCCCACGTATGTGTGTAGGATGCAGCCTCCACTGATGAGACTCCAAGAGCCACAGAAGCACAGACACTTGAGTGCCTGGAGTGAAGTGGAGATCTGGGAAAGCTCTGAGGAAACTCAACCTCTGGTAATGGCAACGCATTTCAATGATGGTAAATTCCTGACTTAAAGGCAAAAATGCCAGGATCCATGGCAGTCACTAGCACATGCAGTAGATGTTCTCTTTAATCCCTGGGAGGCAAGACCTTTTAGTTCAAATACCTCTACTTCAGTGGATATTCCTATTTTGCTGGAAAGGGCCATGGATACCCTCAGTGAAATGTAGAATTATAAAATGGTTTTGGTTGGAAGGGACTTTAAAGATCACCTGGTTCCAACCCCCCTGCCATGGGCAGAGATGCCTCCCATTAGATCAGGCTGCACCAAGCCCCATCCAACCTGGCCTTGAACACCTCCAGGGAAGGGGCATCCACAACTTCTCTGAACAACCTGTGCCAGTGTCTCACTGCCCTCACAGTAAAAAATTTCTTCCTAATATCTAGTCTAAATCTACCCTCTTTAAGTTATAAGCTATTGCCCCTTGTCCTGTCGCTACATGCCCTTGCAAAAAGTCCCTCTCCAGTTTTCTTGTAGACCTCTTCAGGTACTGGGAGGCTGCTATAAGGTCTCCCCAGGGCCTTCTTTTCTCCAGGCTGAACAACCCCAACTCTCTCAGCCTGGCCTCAGAGGTGCTCTGGCCCTCTGATCATCTTCAGGGTCCTCTTCTGGACTCATGGTACTCAGTAAATGCAGTAGACTGGAACTGCTCAGGATAATAAGAAAAGCACAGACTGAAGGTATTTGGCCATGACAAACTGCTCCCTTCAAGCTTATCCCAGCATATCCTCCTGGTTTTTGCCATGTGCATCTTTCTGGTCCTTTTTTGCATGTCTTTCTATCTGCTACATGCTTGGATTTCATTTGAGCCTCTTTACTTCAGTGGTACTGGTGCTAAACTACTGAGTCTTCCCTGCAAGCTGGCTCCTTTCTTCAAAGGTTCACCCCAAAAGTAGAACTACTGCACCAGCCTTTGCTTATTTATGAGTATGGGGTATGTCTCTGCATGTCTGTAACAGGCATGTACCCCAAAAGATACAGAACCAATTTTATAAAGGATATTTTTTTCCCTGTATGACTGACATTTATTTTATGGGGTTGGGTCTTTTTTTGCCTAAGTAATTTATTCATATGAACACAATCTCTCACATATGGAGGTATCCTGAGAACACCTCAGCTATGAATGCAATGAAACTTTTTACACATTGAATGTTGTATAAATTTTGTTAGCTATCTTATAACTACCAAGTTCTCTGATTTTTTTATGATCTTTGCTACTACATAAATTGATACTGGAAATTTTACACATAGTGATTTACAAAAAAAACCAAGCCAGATAAAATATTGCATCTATGATTTGCCTCTCCATACACAACCTCTCACCAAGACCATGCTAGAGTGTTTAATTACAAAATAAGTGTGAACCACTCAGCATGACTACAATTCTAGCTCTGCAGATCTTGAAAGATGCCATGGGTCTGTCATGATTCTCCAGAGGGAGAAGAGGCTTTGGTTCCTCCTAATAAGAAATGGAAGGCTAAGCATGACATGGCAGATGTCACAAGCTCTGGGCCAAAGAGTGTATTTATAACCTGGGTATTCTGCCTTGCTCTTAACCCTAGCCAAAAGTCCTTGGAGGAAAATGGCCCTGAGACCTTTGGGAATCCAAACCATTTGGAGCTCTGGGCAGTTTCAGCTCAAGAATTAACTTCTTTAGAAAAATTATCAAGCTTGTTCTCAGTCAGATGAACAATCTGACCGTCCAGAGACTCATCAGTTACTGCCTGCTTCCATGCTGTATCAGTTCACAGTGGCTGCTAACAGAAAAAGACGTATTTGTCTTAAGTGCCCACCCAGACTATAAATCTTGAACCACTTTCACCGATAAAACCCTGCCTTTTCCACTAGGAAGGCCAGAGGAGCCTGGTGAGAAATGGCAATCTCAGCTCAGTGAATAGGGTTTCCATTCAAAACACGCTATCACTCTCCCTGTTAATGCTCTCATCAGAGACTGATCTGCTATTTGGTCCCTAGAGGTCACTGCAAAGCAGAATTAAAGCGCAGTCGTGCTAAGGCAGTGTGTGGAGCTAAGCAGCGCCCTTGGCTCTGTCTTTGTCCCTGTTCTTTCGTTTAACTGCCTTCTCCACTGATACAGTGCTGCTAATTCTCACAAATAGTCAGTTTTTATTTTATCTAGTGGAACTCTCTATTATACTGTGTTTATCACAAGTAACATCAATTTAAAAAATACGTATGTGTGGCCATATGCTTCTAAATAGCACAGATTCCTCCATGCCTCCTCCATGGCTAGCATAAGGGAGCTACACAAGACATATTTTGTTCAGAAGAGGCTAAGTTTTGTTCCCTGGGTGAGCTGCTCAAAGTCAGCAACACTCTAGGGCTGGTATGTCTTAGTCACAGCATAGGATCACAAAAATTGCATAGGTGAGTTCAGAATTTATTATTAAATAATTGTAATTCATTTAAAGCTATCTGTATGAATGAAACAATCTGTGAAAGAATCATACTCTCACACAGCAGACGTATCAGCAGAGAATTGTATTCAGCCCCACACTTCCAACAAGCTCTTGTTGTATGACAATTATAACAGATCTTTAAAGCCTAGTAAATACTAACCATTTAGCTCCAAACATTTAGGATTCTTCTAGGATTAGTGACAGTTTAAGGCATGGTAGTGAAGCTGTCTATAAGCTGATCTCTTCTAGGACAGTAGATTTGTGTTAATGCAGACAATTATCCTCATCTGACTTTCATTTCAACTTTTTTTACCTACTCTTGCAATCCTCTCATCTTTTTTTTTTGGCCTGAAGTCCATGCCAGGTGGTTCTTATAACCACAGTGTGGTAACTTCACATCTCATCTTTGACAGGAGCTGTCCACAGAGCAGCTAAACCAAAGCGGCCAGAGTCTCTGGCCACTAGTCCATTAGCCATGGATATAACTCTACTAGGTTCCCAGCTAAAGCATGTGGCATGTCGGGTTGGAGATGCAGAAAGCAATTACAAGAACTTCTGACAGAGTTTGAGAAGGAACCAAGTTCTCAGCAAAATGGCAAATTCATTTACATTTTAAATATTTACTCAACAGAACCCATTTGCTAATGATGCTTTCCTCAGGAAAGCAAGTATTTTCCCCCATATTGCTGGAAGAAGTTTACATCTGTAATGAAGGTTAAAGAAAAGGTTTACATCTGTTGGTACCCATGGCACCAACTAACCAAAGTCAGTTGCTGTGTTTATACATGTTCCAGACAGAATACACGCATCACTTCTTCATCAAATTGGGTGGCTTGTTACTGTAAACCATGAGATAACTCAGTCCTGAGGGCTTTTATCAACTATATTTGACTAAAGGAAAGAGTCTGCTTCTTCTGTTAGCTGCACTGGACTTTACTGACACAAGGAAACCTTAGAGAAAACAAAAAAAGAGAAAAAAAAGAAAGAAACATGAGTGTCAGATATTGGGAGATAAAGAAGAATTGAGCATCAGATTCAGGAGCCTTTTGTGGCATCAGAAGCCAGGATATGAGCGAGAGAAAGGAGAAAAACCATTAAATACTTTTTGCATGCAATAGCAGTCGGTACCAGGAAAGATGACTGAGAGAAGGGAGTGCTGGCAACGCTTGATAAATACCACCCTGATTCACTTGATAAATACCACCCTGATTCCGAAGGGGCTAAGGAATGACTGAGAAATGAGTCAGATGTACTTTATTCACCCATTTCTCCTCTGCCTTTTTGTTGTAGGAGATTATTAAATCAGGTAACAATATGAAATCTTTACAGTCTCTCTTATCTCTGCCTACCCTATTACATGCACTCCTAATGAAAAAGGTGAGATTGTTTTCAGTTCATGCACATGGGTATGAAAATACCGCAGAGAACTTTTGAAAGATTACTGACTGCTATGTCTGCTCTTTAGGGATGGGGCCAACTGACTGGATTGCTACAGGTTTTAATTGCCAAGTAATGATATAATTTCCAGATAATTTGTTCCACTCAGGTGTGGTGCAAGATCCTTTTAAATGGACAGTTATTACCACACTGAAACAATCCAGTAAGAGAAGGCTAGTGGTTCCAATGTGAGCCTTAATCCCTAATTATAGATACAATTTCTTGCTGTGAAAGACTCCTCTGACTTTCAGCAAGCATCTTTTAATTTCTTTGTTCCCACTTGTAAGGAGAACACAGTAGCACTCCTCTACCTTAGAGGGGAGCTATAAGTATCCAAACATTAAATATTTGAGCTACGCTGTAAGTATATTCAAGTGAATAGTATTCACTTTATATCTCTATCACTTACAAATATTGTAACTGATATAAATTAAAGTTATACATTCTTGCTGCAATTCGGCAACTTTCTGTCAATGATGTAGATTTAGTTTAATGTTTCCTGCTCTTCTAATGTTGTCTTTTTTGCTAGCAGACCACACTGAAAAGAAAAATACATATTTGACTGTAAGACCTTTCCATGGTTTGAGACCACATTACAGACGTAAATAGAGCAATTTCCTAAATGTACTGAAAGAATTAATTTTCGCTTTCTAAAAAAGAACACATTAGATATTATCTCTTTCTCTATAAAAATCTTCTCATGTACTTTCAGTTTAAATGACTATTTTCTTTCAAGAGAGCAGAATAAAAGAAAACAAAACAATATAAATTTTCATATGAGTGCAGCGTAGGCTGTATTTCAGCACATTTACTCAAATCTCAGATTAAATTATCGGCCCTATAAATTGGTTGAGAAATATTTAAAAATATAAGGGATAATACAGAGAAAACTAAACCCCAGACACAATAGCTATTTTTCCATCCTGTAAAAGCAGGCTGAAAGTCACAGCTTTCAGCAATCAAGTTGCAGTCAAGTTGCCAAGATGATGGTAACGCTCACCAGAAGCCAACGGCAGCTCCTTACCGCAAGCCACAGCCCTGCCCAAAATCCTGTTTTAAAGCAGACATCTACAGGAGTCCCCTCTGTGGCCAGCCTAGGAAACAGAGAGCCAGATGATCACAAGCAGTCATTAATGCCACTGCTTCTTTTCATAATCAGCATATGGTCTCGAACAAGCGAATGGTGGATATGGAAAGACTGATTAGGTACAAATGTGCCTTTTTGAAGCCCACTTTGGCCAGGATTGAAAACAGGGTGTCTAATTCATTTTTCACCTCTTCCTTCTTCCCTGTTGCTTGTGTTTTTTAATGCCATACCCATAGTTATCCGCTTCCCTTACCAGCTGGGACCTCCAGCCTGGAACATGCTGCACTGCCTGTGGTGCTCTCCAGTCCAGGATGGTCCTTGGCCACATGGGAGGCACCCCAGAACATCCTCAGATTTTTAGCATTTCTATACCTACCTCAGTAACTACTACCTCCACCTTACTTCTTAAGTGTTGCCTCTTGACGTAATTCCTCTTAAAAACTAGGGATCTGCCCTGACAATGAATCCTAAACCTAAGGCCAGCGAGGTCAACAGAAACAAAACCAGTTAGCCCAAAACAAAGCCCCATTACAAAGCCACTACACTGTCATTCACTAATAACTCAAGTCTCCTCTGTTTAGTAAAGATATTTCTTTACTAACATGAACCAAACTGTAGGATTATTGAGATGCTGTGATTTAACGATCAAAAATGAGTACACTGGGGTCAGGGTCTCTCCAGCAAGCACTTATTCATTATTGCTAAGTGAGCAGTCTGGTAGCATAATGCACGTACATCTGCACTGTGACAATTCAGCAACCTCCTTGCTCTTTAAAGCAATTCTCCTACAATCCATGCTACCTCTGCATTTGAGCAGATATAATAAATCTTCTTGAGAACAGTGTCTCACACATTTGTCTGCTGCACAAGAAAAGAATAAAATATGTTTATGTAAATTTTGTCAAGCTTTTAGTTTCTATCATTGTTTGCACAAAAGGAGGAAATAATGTCAAATGGCCTCATGGAGAGATTCTGTCGTAACTGGGTATTTTAGCACAAGCTGTTCCATTCCAGTTGAGAATACATTCTAAAATAAAACAAACTGAAAAATTATATATATTTCCCAATTCTGCTTGACAAAGCAAATGTTATAGTAGATGGGTTTTTTCAAAGATTTAAGCAGAAAGGAATATTTTAGAAGAACCAAATTAAATGTCAACATCACAAATTTTGCTCTCTGTGCTTTGCTGCGTGGAAACTAGACAGGGCTCCGGGCTGTGAAAGCCCAACAGGAACCACCGGACAGCCTGGAAATTCAGAGTTAACTCAGCTCAGTGGTTCAGCATCTGCTCATCAAAGAAATAGAGGTTTGTGCCCAAAATCAGGATGTGAACGTAGGCGGGTTGAAAGAAGACTACAAATTGAATGAACATTTGGGTCCAGAGTTTGGTCATTATAAATGACTGGAATTTTCCAGTTTTCTGTTAAAATGCACATATAAGGATTTGCAGCTTGAGTGACAGGAAGGCTGGTGAGGGGGCTGGTGAGGATGGGCTGTGGTGCACCTGCAGCTCTGTCCTACCCAGGAACAGAGCAGCCGTGGGAGAGAAGGTCCCCCCTGGCACTGTCACACACTGGGTGTGTGTGGCCTTGATTTCACCATGGCCTGATCCCAGGTGAAACAGAATGTGAAGTTACTGACATGAAATGATATGTTTCTTAAGTCTTCTGTAGGCCACCTTTGCACCTGATAAACACCTGAGGGTCTGTCCCAGACAGTGCTGAGCTATAATTCTCCTAGCTGAAATATAACATGAATATACAAAAATATAACGTAGAAAACCAGCACCCTCAGTGCCCTGTGCGAGGCAGAACACTGCAGAACGCATGGATTCTAATGAGAAATATTCAGTATAAACATAAAAAACGTATATCAAACTTTTATAACTGTTTTGGACCACTATGAGAACAGAATTAAAATAATTTGAAGAGGTTCTTAAAATGGACTTATTTTCTATAGTCCTATCTCAGTAAAAATGTCTCAACAGTTGAAAATTTAATACTGGTTAATGAAACAAGTCAGAGACAAGGAATTCTAGAGATAATATAGACATAAATATCTGCTTATTCTAGCCAGAAGAAATGTCCTTGTTTTAGTTTGATAGGTTGGCACTTTTTTTTCCTGATCATAATTAAAGTATGGAATACATTATCTTGAAATGAAAATATATTAGCTTGAAATATCCATCAGTTCACTTGTCAGTGAATGAGATTTTTATCCAGTTATTCAGACTGATGGATTTGCAGCAGTACTTACTGCAAGGAGGATAGAAAGAGGTAAAATAAAAAACCATTTTAAGGGGAATGCATTTCTTCTAAGCAGCCCAGCAGACAATATAGAAATCGTTTAAATTGTTCCATGATTTGGAATTTCTGTTTACTTGTATTGCTATTAAGAAAAAATGTCAAGAATTGATTTTAGTTTCTAAAGTTTCCTTTGACGTCATCGTCTTTGTAAAGCATGGGCTCAAGGTCTTAGTTTACACAAGTATTCAGAGTCAGACACTGCCATGAGCCATCTGTGACTGACAATCCTGAAAGAAACATTTTTCAGAAGTGGATTTTCTTGAGCCAAGTTTTCTTCCAGCGTCCCTCAGATTTTTATTTTTATGTTTCTGCCTCTCATCCCAATGGATGCCCACAAAAGAGCAATAAATTAAAAAACAAAATTAAAGAAATCATGAGTATATTCACACCCTAAGACATCAGCGGGGTTCGAACCAGGCATTGGCTCCATGGAGGAAGCTGTCTTGCTCTTTTGCCTTTGACATTTTTTCATCTTTTTCTTCTATTTCAAATCTTTTGCAAACTCTCATGTTTCTTGAACTTAAGTCTCTCCTGATTTTATGTTCAATACTGTGCCAAATAAAAAACAAGCCACCATTTATTTGTGTAAAATAAAAGAAAGATGAGAAAATTCAGTAATTATGTGACTTTTAACTGTGGATATGGGGACCGGAAATTTTCATCCAGCTGCCTGCGTTCAAACCACCTGTCCCTTCACACTTTCAGCTTTCATCTGTGAAAGTATTGGTATTGGTGTTACCTGTACTTAGCAATTGTGTCACAGTCAGCATTTATTATTATCTTATACTGTGCATCTTGCCCACAGTACTATCTCTGCTTCATTTATACTAGAGATGAAAAAATGGAAGAGAAGTTGGAGGAAAAGGATATTTGTAAGCTTGATTTTGTACTCATTTGGAATCTTGCACGCAGGTTGCTGCCCTATAACTCTAAGACACTTCAGGGACAAGCCAGAAATCCTTTGGGGAGTTCAGGGGATTAGCAGGGTGTCTGTATGAGTCAGTTAAATTTCTGACTGTCTTTTATCTATCCAGGAGTCATACCACCTCCAAAGACTGAAGACTCGCAAGTTGGCATACGAAATATTCTTTAACAACAAAATTTGTAGGAATTATCTTCCGTAAATAAATAGCTGCTTCTTCCTCATAAACTCTCAGGCTTTCACAGGAAAAGTAGAATGAAAGAGGAAGGAGAGGCAAGCAGGACAGAGAAAAGAATGCAATTAAATAATCAATTAACCTAAATACGAAGCTGTTAGACCAATATAAAACGTAAAGGCTTTTTCAAGCATTGATCAGTCTCAGTCTCAAGCATTGATACTGCACACGGAGTATCTCAGAGTGGCCTTCTGTGTAAATGTCTTCCCTGTCTCTCAGTCCAAGCCTTGATCTTCCCTGAACAACCCCAGTTAACCTGGTGTGCTGGCTTCCTCTGCACTTGTTCCTGGGGAATAGTGCTTCTGGCTTTCTTCTTCTCTGACTATACAATGCAATTTTATTTTGCAGTGTTCAAAAACATGTGTCCTGTTAGGTCTTCAATTAGGTTTAGAGACATTTAAACCTTTAAATGTTTTCCTTTTCCAAACCTACTGTATTCTGTTTTAAATTCTTTGAAAGATTTCACTAATAATAGATTTTTCTCCATCTATTAAAGCTCTCTGCAAATTGTAACATCATCCAACTCACACTTCTTAGTACTCTTCAGTATTTCTTCACACCAATGCTGTGGATGCAGTTCCATTTTACTTTGCTTCCTGAATGAAAGAAATTACATTATCTGCTTTGTTTATTCCTTTTCTCTTCCTACATGTGGTACTAATTGGGCAATCATGCTTTCATCAGTCAGTGAGCAAAGGGGAGCAAGCAGATCGCAAGCACCCCAGGCTGCTGCTCTCTCAACACTAAAGAACAAAATGAGAAAGACCATCTTGTACTCCGCAGTCTGTATCAAGAGCAAATACCAACCCGAAGGTTGTTAGTGTTGCATGGGGTACAAATAAGATCAGCTGAATACAAGCTGTCCTTCTGTTGTCCCTAGCTAGGAAACAGATTTGCTGCAGCTTGAAAGTTCACTGACTCATAATTTGATCAAGATTGAAAAGTCAGTCTCTTGGAAGTGAACTTGGCCAGTATTCAAGCAGCATGTACTTGGATTTAACAGCATGCCCCTATCAGTCTGGATCTGAGAAGAGAGAAGCATGCATAAGAATTGGAGAATATGAGAGATATTACTACTTCAAAAAGAGTAAGAGTAAAAAACTCCCAGTAGTTAATCACTCACTTAAACTGCCGGACTCTTCTGTTTCACCACTATTATTCTCAGATTGAAAGCTGAATATCATCAGTCAGACAAACTTTGTCCTTTCGGGAAAACACAGCTTGCCACGTGCCCCCTTTCTCTTTATGAAGAGTACAGCCAAAAAAACTCCAGTCCACATTCAGGTTTACAAGTTGTCTTAATTAGCAATAGTGTCGATGTGTGAGAAATTGTGTACTGTAGTTTTATCACATATTTTGGCAGCGTCTTTCTCACACTGATATTCTCTGCAGTCAGGAAAAGGCCCAGACATCTGCCTTTGTGTGTGTGTGTGATATCTGCAGTATGAAAGCAGTAACATAACCTGAAAGAGTACAGGCATGTTAAGCCAGCACGTACAGCTTGATGCCGTTAATTCAACATCATCTATTTAAAGAGCAAATATTCTTTCCCACACATAGATCCCCTTGTGAATGTTAAATAGTGTTTACATTATAATTATAGACTCTCAACATACATATTCTCTTTCCTTTCCATATCCTTCACAGTGGAACTGATACAAAACACAGGATAAGTGAAAGATCAGGGTAGACAAGGTTTGAATTCACCTTAGTTTTAGTAGCTGGAAAGCAGCAGATTTAAAGCAAACTAAAGCAAAGAGTCAGCTATGAAGATACGGAAGATTTCTGAGATTATTTCATAAAGATCCACCTGAGAAATTCTGTGATATCA
This sequence comes from Mesitornis unicolor, assembly GCF_000695765.1. Lineage (NCBI taxonomy): Eukaryota > Metazoa > Chordata > Aves > Mesitornithiformes > Mesitornithidae > Mesitornis > Mesitornis unicolor. The sequence goes on from NW_010198385.1 coordinate 19,727, forward strand.
AACATTACTGGAGACCTTAAATGGTTTAGGCCATTCAATTTCCAAGATATCTCACACCTTTAAAATTGACAGTGTGCTTTCCAGTGATCTCAAAGCACTCTCTAAACAGCCAGGGTAGAATAAGCACTGTCTAACCCCTGGGAAGACAACAATTCAGCTCCTCTTCAAGCTGTTGATTCAATATGGGGTCATCTTATATTTTCAACTAAAATAAAGCTTCTGCAGCCTCTGGCAAAGAATAGCATGTTTGCGTTAGTTTTTCATGCTGAAAGATGGCCAGATAAGTGGTGGCTAGAGGTGAGAGAACTGAACTCAGCCTTTACATCACTTCTCAGTATTAATCTGTATGTAATGAAGAGGGTTTTACAGCGCAGCCAAATATTTGATGAATAGGTTGTCTGAGTGCAGTGCTAATGTGTGACCTGGCTCTGGTTTTGTATCTTCCTTTGTGAAAGGCCACACACAACTGTCGCTGCTTGTAAAATACCACAGAAAACTTCCAGTTGTAGGAGCAAGGAGCTTGTTTTAGCTAGTCATATTATTCAGGTCACCAGAGTACGTCATGTTTTGAAACAATCTCCAAGCTCTGTATCTCCTGAGAAATGTTAAAAGCTGTAATTTTCACTCTCCCCTCTGATTCAGTGTTTCACCACTGAGGATTTGTGTGCTTTTTACTGTTACAGTTTTACCTTATTGGGGTTTTTTTTAATTTTATTTTTGTAGCAATGACAACAATTCCCCACCCAGGAACATGGTATGTTCCCTACCTAACACACTGAAAAGGGGAAGATAGCAAACATTTTCTAGTGTGTGCCTCCCCTGTGTTCTCCTCTGCTCCCTGAAGAATCATTCCCACTGGCATTTGATACATTTGTGCTAGGACATACTTTGAGTAATAAGGAAATGCCCCATACAGCACACGCTGTTGAGGCACAATAATTTCATGCATTATTCCAGCCTGGTTCCTTAGCAGGGAGGACTTCTGCTTTAGTGAGAAGGAATCCATACGACCTGTATGCGTGTGTGGACTGGTAGTACCAGCTGCAAATGGACCAGGACCATCTTTGTTCTGGCTCCTTCAATAATGATAAGCTCACCAACCTTCAACAGCTTGCTTCACGGAAGAGGATCTTAGATAAGTTCCAGTGGGCAGCTCCAAGAGGCATAAAAATGCCTCTGTCTTTTAAAACCAACAACAGCTTGGATGAGCAGACATTTCCTTATTTTTAATTATTTTATGCTCTTCTGGAATGAATTCTACAGTTTATATTATCATATATAGCATATTTCTCTTATTAAGGCAGCATGTTTTAATTTATTACTGGCAGTTATGAGGCTTTGGTCCATGCCAGTTTCTTATATACCAATAAATTCAAAAGTAGATACAAAAGACCATTATCATATTCCTTTCCACAGCAGTGAAAGGTAATGCCAGGCAATCAGAAGAGGAATCTGGGTTCCCAACCTGAACTTTGTACCATTTATTAACTGCTGAAGTTGCTTGAGATTTTCTTTCTTACCCCACAGCAGCTGGAAGACAGCTGTTGTCACAGGAATTCACCTCTAGTTCCTGTTGTGACCCTACTAGTAATGAAATCTCACATATTATCAGAGTTGACCTGAGAGCTGCGGAAGGATTTTCTTCAGTCATAATTTGTAAAAATGATTTACTGATTTTTCAAAGGCAGTCACAACTGTGCCTTCACTCTTTAACTTTAAATTGATTTTATAGTTTCTTGTGGACTAACTTGAGTAAGGGGGAAAGGATGAGCCAGCAGAGCTGTATGGAAATAAATGCTATTTAGCCTAAGACCCATTTTGAAAATTGTTACTTAGTAACATGATGCTACAGTTGCTACAGTTGTCGTATGTCTGGCTGGATCAGCCTATGATCATAGTTAAAACAGAGTTAGCATTTGCCATCTGAATACTATTAATCTTAATATTAATAATTCCAAAAGTTTTTCTTTTAAAAATCAGAACCCCAAACATGTAGCAACCTGAATGCAACATACCTTGAAGAACGTGTATCTGTTATAAGAACTTTCTGTACTTCACAACAACAGCCCTAACCTATTACAAGTCACACATATAAAACCTGCAGTGGAACTGGGAGGAGGGGGTGGAGAAGGAGGCTTGAGGGTACCAACAGTCACCAACAAGCAACTGTGCTGACAAGACCACCTTCAAAGTGGTCTGAACATAACAAAAAACAGCTGGCCTGCATTTACATATTTCTTTCTCTGAGAAATCAATGAGAAAAGCTTTTACAGGACATGAGTGAAAGAACAATCACATTACCAACAGACCCCCAGCCTGCACTACCTACAAGGACAAGCAGACAATGGATCAGAGTATTACTTCTGGGCTCTCCTTAATAAGGTTTAAAATAGTTTAAAAAAGGAAGAGTGGTCCAGCTTGTCTTCTCAGTCATGAGTGTCAGTCGTGCTGCTGCCCAGCCAGTGATCACAGACAGTTCTTTCATCAATTCTTTATTTAGGCAGAGAGGACCAAAAGGAGAAAGCAGCATATTACATCGACCAAGCTCCCTTAGGTCCTCAACTTTTCTTCCTTGTCCTGGTTTGAGCTAAATAGAACTAATTTTCTATTCAGTGATTTTATTTTTCAGCTAAGTTTCTTCTAAGTGGCTGTATGGTCTGAAATTAACGGCGTGTTTTTCCAGACAGCGTGTACTGCTACAAGTGAAAGTGCTTGTATGTTACGTAAACATCACAAGGCCACTGTCTCACCATGGGTGCTGCATCTGCACCAACAGGGAGGAGTGGACCCAAAACTGACCAATGAGGTATTTCATCCCACATACATCATACTCAGTATAAAGCTGAGGGATCACAAGGGTCTTGAGCCTTCTCGGCTTCCTTCCCTCCTGCTTCTGTTCTTCTCCCGCAATGGCCAAAGTCTGAGCAGAACCCTGCTAGTTTGTCTGCCTCTGATCCTGATCTGTGTGTTCCTGAACCCAATTCCTGCATCCTGCTCCCACTTGCTGCTGCGTCTGGACTGGGACTTTGCCAGTGCCCTGCTCTGCAGAACCTCTGGTGACATAACTGTCACTGGGGGGGTGAGGGGAGGATTTTATATTGGTTTTATATACATTTGTACATATCTATATATATATATTTCATTATTTTCCTATTTACATTATTATCCTGTAGTATTAGTATTACTGTTTCATTAAATCTGTTAGTTTTATTTTCCAACCTCTGAAGTCTCTCTCCCTTATTCTCTTTTCTCTTCCCTTCTAGGGAGAGGAAAGGGGTTAATAGAGAACTTCTGTCCAGAATTTAGTGGCCGGCCCAGCTAAACCCTGACACTCCCTCTGACATCTTTTAACCTTTTCTATGCAAGAAAAGAAGGTACAGTTCCTCCTACTATAGCAGTAACTATAAGGATTCAATGTTGGAAAATGAAGAAGAGAATATTCTCCATTCATGAATTTACAGAGAGGCTGCACCAGCAACACAAGTGCTAAGATGCTATAATACAGTTTCTCTGGGAACTGCTCAAAAGAGATGATTTTTGGCTGACACAAACTTTTCATGGACTTACTAGGCACAGTCCACCCAGGGAGCAGTTACAATATTGAGTATGAGTTTATTCAATTCTTTGGTTGCTAGAAAGTCCTTCAGAAAATGTCAGAAAAGAACAGTATGCAGAAGAGACCTGAGCCTGCTCTCTTCTACCTTGGGAGAATAAACCTGAAAACTACTGATGTAGGGATGCAGGTGATGTTAAAGCAGTTCAAAGCCAGTTCTGCTGCCCAATTGCTCTTCTAAGTGCCTAACAGAACTGATATCAACAGCAAAAACTAAATGTGCCCTAAACATTCCATTTATCAGAAGACTGTAAACCAAGAAAAGCTTCAAGAAATACTTTTGCAAATTTTCTTAATGTTCAAAAAAGCAGAAAAGAAAAACTGCTTTGTTGTTCCAACAGTCTTCCTTGCTAAGCTGAGAAAATTCACAGCTTCTGACTGCAGAACGTGTGCTGTACAGTAAAGAGCTACTATGTCTCAGTCTGTCAGCAGCATCTATCCTCAGAACAAATCAAACCAATTATGACCAAAATTATAATGCGTAACAGCTTAATTAAGTTGAAGATCCTAATTAGGCACATTTGAAGACATTTATGACAACAATACCAGCTCTCTTTTTCTATTTGAAACCCAATGCTGTACAGTGAAGTGCTTTTTCAGGTCTGTGAGCCCTCAGTGCTCCACCCCTGTAATACCATTATAGCTCATGTCTCTGTCACTTACTGTACAGTGCATGGTTCACAAATAGCACAGCGAGGGCACCACTGCCAGACCTGTCTTCTTGCAATTGAAGGGCAATGTCAGATATTACGGTATATTTTTTTCCACAGTTTTTCAGGCTAATGCTTAAAAAATCCCAACTACTTTCTTCACTGCACTAAGCTTTATCTAGGTATTCTTATTTGCCTAATCACTTTTGTCAGTTTTCAACAAGTGAAGTAATTGGATCTTCCTAAATTGCAGTTGGCAGACTGTGGAGCTTTGCGAGAAGGTGGGTGTTACGGGTGGGCTAAAAAATTGAAGTGGAGTAGGCTGCATATAGCTGAGAAAATGACATTTTCCAGCTTCCTGGGAAAAACAGATGAAGAAGGCTCACTACCTTGAAACAATAAGCAAGTAGTGGACAGATAAACACAATAAACCAGATGCTAGATTTTTCCTTGGTTTTGCTTGTTATGCAGTGCAGCTGCTCATAAAATGTGCATTCAAGATGATTCTTCTCTTCAAAGTACTAAAAATTCGTATTTATGCCTACATATTTTGATCCGAGTTAAGCCTAGCCCATGGACAGGACACTATGTAAAGCAAGGATTTGCATTTACATTCTTCATGTAGTGACCTGAAAAATATGCCATCACAATTCATCTATGTATTCATACATTACAAAGCCAAAAGCAGCATTGTAGAGCCTCAGTATCACAGATGTGAGTGAATTTGTTTATCTGAATATATTTCTTTAGAAAAATGGATCCACATTGATATGATAATTGCTAAGACTATAAAATCTGCTATATCCAGCAATAAATGTTTTACCTACTTTACAAACATGATTGTTACTCCTATATGGAATTAATGAAGCTTCAACCTTTATGTAACAGATCATGCAACACCTCTGTCTTCCTACAGAAAGGAAGTATCGCAGTTATTTTGTCTGTCGTTGATAGCTTCTTTTAAAAATTGCTGCTTGTAGCATATGATCAAGTTACGCTTTGATACACTCATTAATAAAGAAAGCTGGGGGGTTATTTACTCTTTTAGAAATAATAAGGGATATTTTTTAGGCATTTTAATTTTCTGCATGGATTTTTTTGAGCTTTCTGACTGCTGATTTTTCTTCTTCCTGTGTAGATGTTCCTGGTAGGGCTGTTTTGCAATTCACCTTAGAACACATGTTTATGAGCTTGCCTGCTGCATAAACAATTTATTATGCCTTGAGTCAAATGTCTCTGCCAATGTGTAGCCCTTAAGGTGATCTACCACATGGCAGAAAGAAGTGTTCAAGAGCTTTGGAATTCATGGACTGTCCTTTGGCTTATCCTGCTTACACTTATACAAATGAAAGTACAGGTTGACTTAGCAAGAGCTTAGATGCCCTTTATCTGCAATTTTTATGTCAGTGCAAGATGAAGACAGTTGGAAACTCAAGCACTGTGAATTTGTTGAATTGTTCAGTACAAGGATTAATGAGGGAGGTCATCTTGCCTCAAAGAACCATACTTTTAAGAAAAGGTGTTTGAAGGAAAAAGACTTTTAATGCCAGTTATTTTAAATTTAATATCAGCTCTCTTATTTGTAATAACTTCCTGCAACTAGTTAATTTTTTTCTTTGTGTTTAAAGAAACTACAGTTTGTAGAACAGGAAAGAGCTGAGAATAATGCAGCAAGAATATGTTCCTTGTCACATGCCATTAAATTAAGAGTATCACCACATCGCCTTGACATCAGTCACAGTTTTATCATCAACTGCAATGGGATTATTGCAGATCCAGGATGGTCTCTTTTGGGCCAGTGCAGCTCTCACAGCTAACACCACAAAGACTGACTCTGGGGGAAGCTGGCTTGTACTCCATTGTAGAGTTTCTCAGTTGGCATTAATCTCAATTGATCTTGTGTTTCTCACATCACCAGAAAACTTGACTTTGTTCTCATCCCATATTTGGTATTCAGTGTTATCAGTTTTAATCATGACCTGATCTTGGTTACAGTGCTACTTAGATCTGGAATATGTTTGGATAGAACTGCTTCTGATTCCTGCTCATTGAAGGAGGGTTGGATTAAATGACCTGAAAAGGTCCATTCCAACCCAAACCATTCTGTGATTCTATGATTTACACCACTGTAGCTGAGATTAGAGTTCCCTAACAGCTCTTTGATATCAGCTCTTTCACCCTAATATTGTGTCCTTTTTACTATGCAGCATTCAGGACTGGCTTTTTACTGTCATCTTCTCCAGCTTCAAAGCATATTACCCGTTTGTAACATCCCTATGTTCTCTCATCATCCTTAAAATCTCCTTACTAAATCTTCTATTTAATTTTGCCACTACTTCTCATTCACAGCATTTGCAACATAAAAGTATCAGTCATGTCTTTTCTGTGCTAAAACACTGATCAAAGCCTTTGCACCCACTGTCGTTGTTGCACTTAACCCAAAACTCAGCTAGATATGGGAAGCACAAGCAATTACATCAGTTGGTTGAAAGTCCTGGAAAAGGTAATGCTGTATCTTGCTTTTGACATTAATAGAAGGAGACAAAAGTACTCATTTCTGTTTATCCCTCGTGCAACATCTTAGAGAGATAGACATAGGGAGCAGTATTCGTCTCAGTAATTCATTTCAATCCACACACAGAATCATAGAATCACAGAATATTAGG
>NW_010198386.1:0-7196 GCF_000695765.1 Mesitornis unicolor
GTTGATGAAAAGTTATTTATTTCTAGTAGAGAGAAATCCATTCTCTACTTGCCTGCCTACTGGTACTCTTCCTCAAAAGTGTCTTCAGTTGGGATTCTAGTCTTGCAAGAAACATTTGGAGCTAGGATCCGATCCCCTATGCAAGACTGAAATCAGGTATAAAGCTGACCACACTGAGACAGAAACCTGTCACACAGCAGGTGGAGCGACCGCAGTGACAGGGATCAACAGGTAAGGATCACACTCACTTCTGTCAACCCACCCACCCACGTACCAGCACGTCACTTGGGGAACCTGAAGAGGATTTCGTCAAGAAACACCATCCTGTATTTCCTACCCAGCACCACTTCCTGAGTCTCTGACCACAAAACCTGAAAAGGATTTCCTGAACAAACTGTGTATCAGGTCATGTGTAAACCCCATTGGTTTTAAATGATTTGACAATCAAAAGCCATCTCATCTCCAAAGTTACTGATTAAGTGGTAAAGTGTACGTGTGTGTTAGACAGTGGTAATGTACAAACCAACACTGAATTTCCCTCCTCTTCACCCTGGCACCTGGAATTTGAGTGGAGTTACTCATTGTGCTGTCAGTTAAAAGTATCAGGGAGGATGTGTGTGTAGGACAGAAAGTGTTCATGTTCACATAACAGAGTCACAAGGTCATCATCCGAACTCTTAATGAAGGAGTTTTCTGGCAACAACAGGCCAAGGACAGCCTCTGTTCAGCTTTCTGAGCTTAATGGGCAACACAATCTCACCAGGTTCACAGCCAGAGGCTGCCTGAAACACGAATAAGCAGAGACATGAGACGTCAGTATCCACTCCTCTGGAAATGAACCTGCTACATGGCCAGAAATGCAGATTTTCACACAAAAACTGAAGCTCCTGACGTGCATCTGAACAGCAGCCATCGTTCTGGATTTCCAGGGTAGAACCTACCTAACTGCTTAGAAAAATACTTCTGCACTGAGTTACATAGAGGACAACTTGATCCAGGGGTGTTTGGGGCTCTTCTTAGGGGTTTGGGTTTTATCTGTTCCCCTCCTCCTGTAGCTTATCTGTTAAGGAAGCTTCTTGTGAATAACTGCCATATTTCTTAATGAGAAAAGTCTGCCCAGAATCCACTTGCACAAATAAGACAGACTTATGAAATGTATCTGAACCTATCAGAAGAATGATTTGCTGAAGCTGCCAGTCAAAATGAAAATACCACCAGTGGCTGCTAAATAATCTAGTTCTTGCTCTGACAAAAAAAAAAAATTAAAAAAATAATCTTTTGGGCTATTCGTTTGGAATAATTGAATCAGAAAAGATGGGTGAGCACACTAGAAAAATGCCTACGCTCCCAAGTTTTGATAGCATCAAAGCAGTACAAACTGTCTTTGTACTAAACCAAAATCACAAACAGATCAATTCCCACAGAGCTAAGAGCTCCCATGAAGCAGCCTTTGAGATCTTTCCTGTTTTGGCCGTTACCTGAAGGGTGCCGGCTGTGGAGGAGTCCTGCTCCTGCCTGGCCTAGTCCATCCCGTGCTGCTGTGCACAGGAAAGAATGCCACTGCCAAACCAGCCCTTTGCTCTGCCACCCAGCAGCCCAGTGCAGGTCCTCTGCATCTGGGTGTCTGACCAGCTCCTGAGAACACCAGAACCCCTGTCACGGATAAGGACAAGTGGTAACTGGGGCATCTACCAGTGACAGACATTGCAAGAGAATCTCAGCCTTGGACTGAAAATGCTACCTTGTCCTGGGATGCCAGAACAACAGAAATTAGCTTTTCTCCATAAAAAAGCCTTTCATCTTTTGCAATATATGTCAACATATCAGGCTGTACTCCTCCAGTTTTACTGTAGTGGAAGCATACCTTCATGTAACAGCAGAATTAAATACATTGATCTCCAGATATTGGTCTTTTGAACGAGTATTGTACCACTTGCTACACAGTGCTCAAGAACTTTGTCAGCATCTGTGAGGTGGCAGAGCTTCCAGCAGGAGCTGATGTCTTATTTTACTGTTACTACTTGAACTGTTTTTAATTCTCACGTGAAGTTCTGCCATGTACCTGCCAATGTGGGCTATGGCACTGCAATACTTGTTTGGACAGTGAATGCAGTAGTACAGTGACGCCCAAAGCTTTAAGAACGGGCTGTTCACGCTTCATTCAACTGTTGGAGCCTCAGCCTGTACCTGCTGCTACTCCAGTTCTCTACTACAGCTAGCAGGCCTCACCACTGCTAGTGACAAGCAGCGGTACCACATCAGTATGACCATAAAAGTCCTGTACCAGCCTACCAGTAGAAAGTCCCCGTCCCCAGAGCTCCCAGCCTAAGCAGAGCTGTAGGAGCGGGTCTTCAGGTAAGTAATGGGTTAAAGATTAAGACCTCTGGTAAAGGATATAAATTAACTGAAAAAATCTGAACGGTTTTCAGATTATTTTAACCTACTGAAGGTGCAGCGTTGTTCACTTGGTCTGACAGTGCAGAGAAGGGAATCAATCTTCAAGGGAGCAGAGACAAATCAACACAACTTATTTCGGAGCTAAGCCAGCACAAGGCGGCAGTCAAAAACATGACTTATCAGAAGCCACAGTGCACCCCTGCATTCTCCAGCTGAGTGCTACACAGATCAGGGTGAGGTAGCACAGGATGACTACCATCTGCTTAGAACAGCAGCGACCTGGGTTTCACTTGCCTCTATATCCACAGCCACGCAGCTCCCAGCTCACGAGAGGCCAAAGGGAAAAGCCAGTTCTTCCCGGCCATGCAGCGATCACAGCTTGCCCTGTTGGGATTAAAACCTCACACCATTTCTCACTACGTCTCCCATGTTTCTCTAACACCAAGCTACATCACTAAAATCCCATGGCGCTAGCAGTGCTGGTGGCTTCAGGAGAAACACAGGCTGCTTGTTCTTCCTGCATAACACTCCTGCCATTTTCCTCCCTGCAACTGCACCACTCCTCTCTGCACGTAGTGAGCTTTTCTTTTGCACAACTTGCTACCAAAGCAGCTCCCTGTTTTACAGCCCGTGCAAATGAAACCTGTGATACTTTACCCGGACTTGTGTACCTTGTGTGTGACTGTTTACATACACATTTGTGAGATGGGAAATAAACAAGCTATCAACTTCACTCTTGTCTAATTGTGTAATCCTCCCATAAAACCAACCGCTGAGTACACAAAGTCTTTAGACCTGCCGTAATCAAATGTAGCCATGTAACAGTGCTCTGCTTAAGAGTTCCTTCTGTCTTTCCACACCTGCTTCTTCCCCCTTTTCTTAAAAGTAGCAACCTGCCTGCACATCCATTACCTAGGCTTGATAAAGGTCTTTTTTTTCCTAGTATTTATTTACTTTGAGCAACTGCAAACACGACACTTGCTATATAATCACTCTGTCAAGAAAAACCTTACCCCCTGCTTCAGCCATGCTAGCATTCAAGCACTGGAAGAGGGCACAGCATTCCTTCTCAACTGTGATGAAGTTCACCTGATGGCAATTCTTACCGTAAGGAACACTGCACAAACATGTGCTCCCCTCCCTCTTCCTGAAGTACTGATTTGTCCATGCATTTTACCTTTCTTGCCCTGAAAAGAACAAGCTACTATAAATCACTACAAAACAGACTAATGTAACCCAGAATTGAAGGTCCAGCTGCAGTAATTTGTGCTGACAGTTGGGCTGTTCAGTGTCAAGCTTTCTCTGTCAAGTTTGTGTGTGAAGCATCTTTCAGTCCACCCAGGTCTAGAGCTATGGGTTACTCGTACCCATGAGGCTCGGCAGGCTTCCCTGTGGGTCTGTCATGCCCTCTGTAACACACACAATACCATTTCCTGTAGCTACAAAAGACCTCTTATTGCTGGACAATATGTTTCTTAAAGTAGTCACACAGACCCCATTCCGTTCTGAATGCTTGAGACAGGATAGCTCATAGCCTGATGGATTTAGAAAGGAAACCCAGGAGAGCATTTAGCCTCCCCCATGCAAGTCAGATGTTTTATCCATGTAATGCAGCAACACCTTCCACATCAGCACTGTGACTGGGAAGATTCCCAGCTAAACAATCATGAGCACAGCCCTCCTGATTCCAGGGGAGCTCACCGACACCACTATTTCTGTTACCTGAATTTGTCTACAGCGAGCCATGGAGTTTAGAATCTAAACCAAGATGACAGAAAAAGCAAACTTTTGGTGTGTAACGAATTACAGGGAAACCTTAAACTCAAAACTTTTTGCCTTATTTCTGGCAATGGCTAAGTGGTTACTTTTCCCACCGCAAGCAAGTGGGAGAGTAACATGTATCACAATGTCATCGCAAAGTAAATCTGGGAAGAGGGGGAAAAAAAAAATCAAACCATGACCCACCCACCATTTTGGTAGTTTCATGGATACATTTAAAACAAAACAAGAAATCACATATACAGACTTAAAAGTTCAGTACTGCGTTCCTGTGGGTGTCAGACACAGCATAAAGCAATTCTTCCCAACAGCACACCCCCATGAGAACAGCTGTACCACAGCCCCTCTAACCCAAGAGTGATCAGCATCACTCTGAAGAGCAGCATTTCCCCTTTACATGCTTCCAGATGACAGCAGCCCACCAGCCAGGGATTAAGAATTATCTCCCTGTGAAATAAAAGTGACCCCAGGATAACTGACCAGTAATTAGCTTGAGGTAAAAACCACTGGGAAACAAAACCTCTCCATGGGATTCCTAGTGCTTGGCTGCAATTTTAGCAGCTGTCCTTGACTGAACAACAAAACACACCTGTAGCAATAGTTTAAGACCCAAACACTGCTGCAGTTCAGTACAGTTACTGGCATTATACCTTCCTCTTCCACACGTGCTGCTTTTCACAGGAATGTTATCAGGTAAGTTATTGTTATTTTTGGAGACCTACAATAAAGGAAAACAGCCAGTTAGTTCCAGGAGCATAGCCCCGTCCCCTCCGTAATTTTAACATCAGTGTCATTTTCAGCCACCCACACTCTAAAGAAAAAGGATAATTACCCACACCTCACACCTACTCATCAATTCTCCTCCTTCTGAGGAACACTCAAGACATCCATTTATAACAGCTTTCTGTCACCTCTCAAACAGCATCGATTTGGTATCAAGAAAGTGGTAAAGCATTGTGAAATTCTGAATCTGTTCCATTTCCTTTGTTTTAAGCTGTAAACTAAACTAAAAACCTCTGACCCCAGGAAACGCCAGGGTTGCACCGTCTTCACCGTACTCTCAGGCAGGGCAAATTAAGGCACCTTATTCCCCAAGGCAATTAATGGAAACTTTTGGCACTGTGTGAGCCATTAAAGTAACCTTGTTGAGAACAATCACAACCAATTTAAATGTCTTGTTTTGCTTCCATCAGTCACCAGACTTCATGAGCTTAAAGAGTTTCACCATATGACACTGCTATCCAGCAGCAGCATCTTTTCTACAAGGATGTCACCAAAGACAACAGAAAAAAAACCACAATAAGCAACACAAGTCAATCTTTATTGAAAACGGAAGTATTAATACATAACAATTCTTGTTACAATAAACGTGCTTTTAAGAATTTAAATCTGAGCTCATCTACTCATTGAATTGCATAAAAAATAAAAAAGTATGAATTTTCACAATTGAACTGGCTCAGAATGGACTCTCCACTCTTTGTGTTGATGCGATAGTTCAATGCAGGAGTGAGTGATGCCTTAAAACTCATTCTGGAAGACAACATTGACCTAAACTTAAAATAAGTACCAACACAACTGTTTGTAAGACAGTTTTAAAAAAAGTCATAAAAAGGAAACCTGTGTCTATTCATAACAAACATGGAGAACTATTACTGGGGCCTCTTGTACTTCCATTGCATGCACTCACTCTTTCAAATCTTAGACAGGAGGGCAGCCAATAATAGCATTACAATTTAAAAAAAACAACAAACCCAAAACACTAACAAATCCATTCTACTTAAAACAAGTCTGTACAGCAGCCAGCTAAAAAAGCTTTCCCAGTTTGCCTGCTAAGTGCCCAAAAGTCACAACAGTTTAGAAAAGTCACGTTCACTTTCTTGATGTTGAAACTTCAGAGCCCATAACTTGTTCAGAATATTTTTTATCACAGATGGACCCTTACTACTAATTCAGACGTTTCAGTGTTATAATCAACCCACACAAGAAAAGGTTTCCTTGTCCCCAGATAAGCACTGTTCCTCTTCCTTCTGTCTACAAAACACAGCTCTTCTCCCAACACCCCCAAGCAGAGGTGCACACAGCTGCTGAAAGAGTCCTCCCTACTTCAGAGGGGATCTCAGACTGAGCTCCGTTCTTGGCGAGGCTTGATGCACAAAGCCATCCTAACCCTGCTGCAGTTCTGTGAACTGGCATTCCCCCTCGTCAAATCTAAGGGTCTCTGGAGGAAGCGCAGAGTTGATAAAACACAGGATTAGAAAGTTGACGCTTGTTAATGAGAACAATCTGAATGAGCTTAAAGCTCGATGTCTCTCGAACAGGTGCTCACAAACAGGTCGACACTAGGATTAATGGACTGACGGGACCCTCTGCCCGCGCTGAGGTCAGTGGCTCCTGCTGGAGAAGGCTGGACACGGATCATGCCTACTGCCTACGACTACCACAAACCACATCCTGGGCAACCGCAAACGACCGCTCAGCAGCCACAGCATCTGTCCTCTTTCCCACAAGCTCCAGCTGAAGCATCACTGTTGTTGGTGTTCCTAAGATGGGAGGTTTCACGTACGTGGTATTTACTACTCTCTGGCACGAGTTTAAGCCTAGAGTTAAGTGGTGGTATCGGATTGCTGTGCTTACCTACTCAAGCAAAAATATGTTCCAAACCCAAATGAATGGTGTGTAATACTGTACTTAAGCACTAGGGAGTGATTCCAAGTCAATTCTGACCATCTCTTGCTCAGATACCTGAAGCGGCCTCACTACCCAGGGAGCAGTGAAGCCAGAACGCTCCATGAGGAGTAGTCAATGTCGAGTACCCTGGTATACAACTCTGTACCATGAACTATTCTCAGACAACACTAAGACACGGTGGTACTTACGAGTGGTGGTGGTCTTTAGGTCTTTTTTTCAGTGGATGAAGCAATACAAGGAAGGACTTCAACTAAAATAAAGGATGTTTTTCATCTACCACTGCATCTAAGCATTGAACTTGCATAGCGTGCTCAAAAAGCAGCTTTCTTGAA
>NW_010198386.1:7206-24072 GCF_000695765.1 Mesitornis unicolor
ACCTAGAAACTTCAAACGGGAGATGGTTACAACAAGCATATGCAAGATGTACTCGTAGGTTCTCTTCTCCTCCCTACGGTTTCGTTAATAACCACCACGCCACTGACTAGGGCTACATGGTTTTGGTGCCAATTATTAGCCATTTTTCTTTTGCTGCTGCTACATTTAAAAGACATTTTCATCAGTTGCAACTGACATAGGGAATACTTCAGGTTTTTAAAAAATACTTTATCTAAACGCAACACCTGAAATTTGAACTAAAAAAAAATTAAAAACAAAAAAAAAATCTTTCTTTGACTTCTCTTCGTTATTGCTGCAACAGTTATTTTCAGTTCCAGGTTTAAAGTAGTACTTTTTTTAGTCATATAAAGCTGCCACAAAAGGTTTTTGTTTGGTTTTTTTTTTGTCTTTTTTTGTCTTTTTTTTTTTTAAAGAGAAGCTTGATCTGAAATGTCTCTACGGCACTAGACCTTTTCCTTTGCTGAGGAGCTCTAGTGCAAACACATACTGTGTATTTATTTATAAAGGAATTCTAAATAGGGAATGTTATATAAAAAGCAGGAGAGAATGTTTCATAAGACCCTCACTGTGTAAACGCCTATTTAACGATGTACAGTTTCCCCCGCCGCAGTTTTATATCCATGCTTTCTACTATTTGCAACAAAATACCATTAAGATAGTTATATATACACGTATTCCCCCCCGTCCCCCTGCACTGTGCTTTTGGTTACTTTCCCTATCAAACACCGGAGACGTGCTCCAGGTTAGCATCGACCAGAACGGGAAGGCGCGGCACCTTTTCAAAAAAGGTACAGCTTCCCCCTCGTGGATGAATCCCATAATGCAACTCAGAAATAAAAGTGCTCAAGTAAGTGAGACTGCCTAAAGGTTATGGACTATTCTACAGAGACCAATTCCAAGATGATGCTCGGGAATCTGAAGTCAGAGCAAATACGTAGGAAGTTAAATTCAGTCCTGAACTATTCATCTATTGCAGCATTCATGAAAGTTCTCTCCTATGACTTTCAAAGCTTTAGTTTACTGGGTGATGAGACAGGAGACAGCAAAGCTTGGAGCTTGCTCTTTATAGCTTCTCCTCAATACAGCACTGTTTCAGACCTCAGCTCACTGTTAAAGTCATGCCAAGACAACAAAACATCACTCTCTACTAGCTACCGTGGACAAATGGTCTGTATTAATGTCTGCTGTACTCTCTGGCACACTTGACTAATCGAAGCTGCAAATCTACTTCACAAATGGAATTGTTAAACAGACTTGAACAAAGCAGTACAGACTCAAGTAAGTTTGTCTGGGGTAATTTTCTGCTCCATATAAAAACATATGGAAATCCCTAAGAAGCAGTTAAGTGCTCATGAGTAAGGTTTAAAGTACTTAGTCCAACAACATAGTTATGTTCAAGGCATTAGAAATAAGGGGGCCATCCACTGACAGCGATTCATGCAAAATAAACCTAAACTTTATTAAACAACAACAAAAAAAGGAAGTACAAAATATGGAGAGTGCTTACTGTAAGAAATAAAGTCAGTGAAGGCTCTAACCACCAACGGGTTATGAAGGGACGTAAGCCTCCCACCAGGGCAGAGTACTGGAACGGCAGCACTAAATCAGCAGTGATGCTACCCTGAAGCAGCTGCCATGTCTGTACAGGAGCAGAACACCCCAAAACAAAGCACAACTAGATATACAACGTAGAAAAAAAAGTGACTTCTGAATAGAAGTGAACCCACAAGAACAATACAGCCTGATATACCTCTGTGTAAACGCTTAAAAGGGAACAACATCTTATAACCATTTACCGTGTAATTTATTGCAGGCAGAATGTATCCAAAAAACAAAAGAAAACTGCATCTTTCTGGAATCATTACTCAAGCAGGTTTAAGAAAAAAACCCTTGATTTTACGTGCAATATTCAGATTTAAAAATTTAAAACCTTCCCCGTAACAATTTTGGTATACAAATGGGTTCTAAGGCTAGCCCTTTATCCCCACAGCATTTGCTTTGAGGTACTTTTAAAAAACTGAAGTTGCGAGAAAGAATATCAGAAGTGACTCATTGCAATGAAACGCTGATCTGCAGTCGGTCTTAATTTACATGCTTCCAAGTGCAATTTAGGAAGTAAAAAAAAACCAAACTACTACGAAAACACATCAAAATGCTGTAACCAATAAATGGCTCCTACTTCAATTACAAATATTTTCAGGAAATAAAAATATTTTAAAAAGAACGGCTATTTGAAACTTCTGTGTTCTGACAGACCTACTACAGCATATCCATAGTCCATACTGCGAGTAGCTAATAAAGAAACTGTGTTAAAATGATTTGTTCCCCTTTAACATACGCATCAGGCACACAAGCTTTCCTCAGAATAACATGCAGCTGAACTCCTCCTGTTTGTTGTGGAAAGCCCTAGCATTTTTAAAGTTTCAGGAAAGCAAGCTGGATCAACTGCACATACATTTTCAACTGACTACAACATTCTTTAGGAAAGAACAGCACGGATTTCCTGAACTGAGAACTAAAAGAAAGTGTTTTTCTATCAGTCTGTGTGGCAGTCTCACTTCGACACATCTTGCATCATATGAAAGGTAGCACTGGATATCTATCTCCCCAGGACATGCAATTCATTATGCAGGTGATGTCACCTCCTGCTCTTCCTAAGAGCCAGTTTTGCCTTGAGGAAGTTTGCTGTATTTACTGGCACACACAGCATTACCTTTGTCATTTCATTCTGATCCTTACGAACATCTGTATAACACTGAATCCGTACAACAAAAATGAAAAGGTATGAAGTAAACTAACTGTGTGCGGGACTTCTACAGCTCGTCTGACTCATTTTCCAGTCACTCCAATTTAGTAGTTGAATTTGAAAATACATCACTTAAATAAAAATATGCCCCTTTTAAACTGGCAACTCCATCAACCTGAAAAAGGCTGAAGCACTTATCTAATGTATATTATGGTGTATTCTATGAAAGAAACTCACTTTCATGATCCTACCTTTTAAGACCCTGCATACACTACAACAGTGCATTAGTGATACAAGTTGTAAAATACTTTTCGGTTCCTTTGGATTTGCATATGATGGTTTTTGCATCAGTCACTGCAGGTAGATTGAGCAAGCTTTGTTTTTGTGTTTTAACATGCATTTAACTAGATATGGATCAGAATAAATTTATACTCCCTTTTTATCATTATAATTAGCTAAAAAATTGCAAGACAGTCCACAAAACAGGATTTGCTTTAGGACTAACTGCTGGAGTTCCAAGATGTAAGATATGCAGCACTGGAAAATCTTCAGTGATCAGGAATTAGTAGTGTTTAGCCAAGTGTTGAAAGCAGAAAAGTCCTGGTTGGAGGCATGAGGGCTTCAGCACCAACTTTTAAACCTCAATTTCTTGATTGCATATCTCCCATCTTCAAACCTACGTCAAGAGAGGGGAAAAAAGTGGGAAATACTCTCAACTATGTGAAATACTATTTGAGTGTGGCAGAACATTCTCACATTGCATGCACCACATCGATACACACACAGACCAAATACCAGATACATTTAGTCTCAGAAGTATTTCAATAAGGCAAACTTGAGGCTTTCTTTCATGTTCAACCATCACGACAATGATTCATGATACCTGAAGATACACACGACTGATGAAATCCTACCAGGCATCTCTCCTTTGCAGAGAGAAGCTATTACACACGCAATAATTTCTGTGTATTCTTACTCCATTAGAATACTGCAGAAGTACCCCGGACTGCTTACCTGCTGGAAAATCTCCCCGAAATAACCTGCAATGCTGCCATTTATAAGAGATTAACTGCTTTCATTCTACATCAGTAACTTACACTGACTGCCAGGATGATCACCACTGTGGGGGCACATAACTATAGGTTGGTGTTCCTGGAGCCCGATATGTGGGCATAGTAACTGGATGAGGGGCTACTGGAGTTGGTGAATGAGTTGTCAACAAAGTACCTAGGAAGAAGAGAACATTTATTTCAGTAAGCATAAAAAAAATTAAAATCAGCAGCCAGGGAAAGGGGGGCAGAGAAGAAAAAATTTAATTTTAAAAACAATTACAGCTTGCTCATCTTCTGGTTTAAAATTACCAGTGCCATTTTGCAATCCTGTCCCAGTCTTCCTTCAAACACTTATGCAAGGAGATAATTTTGATGTTTAGTCCAATGCACATAGAGATACTCATTACTCAAAAATAGCTCTAGCAGAAACCTTGCAACATAAGCATTATTCACTGCAAAAATTTCTCCCACAGCAGGCTTCACGTGTCATAAGAATATCTGATGGTAGAGATAACTTGACTAATAAATCAGAATAAATTAGTTCCTGTTTGCATTATTACAGCGCAAACACAAAATGTACCTCAACATATAAAGGAGGTCAGCAATATGAGGGCTGGGCTGAGAACACTCCATTTTCTTCAGCCTTAAACTATTATTTTTATCAGGCACAGAGAAATGTATTGAGAAGAGGAAGTCAGACTCTTGACACTGGTAAGATGAGAAGCAAAGGATGCATGAGTCAGTGAAGTTCCATACAGGTACAAAGAAGAACTGTTTCATCATAATACTAACACCTGAAAAGAGGATGTGATGTCTCCATCCTCAGAGATGACCAAAATATCACGGAAAAAAGACAATCTGACCTACCTGGACCAATTCTGATGACACTGAACTAGATGACCTAACAGAAGTCCCTTCTTATCTAAACAATATTATGATTCTGTTAAGTACATCTCTGGCATCCCGTTTTTGTAATGCAGGCGAGTTCTGCCTCGAACTGAAAAGACAGATTCGTCAAGAAAGGGTTGTAAGCTCACAAACCTGCTGACATTGCCATAGTAGTCCCAGCCACCATCCCCATGGTCACACCGTTTCCTCTTGGTGGCGGAATCGGAGCAGGATACATGGTTGCTGGCATGCCGTTCGGCTGCACAACTGTGGTGTGGTGAATTACGTGGGGTGGTGCTGCATATAAAGGCTGTGTGTAGTAAGTGCCTTGCTGTTAGAGGAAAAAAATGTAAATTAAGTAATTACAGTATATCTGGTGAGCAAGAGAAATGATGTCTTCTTTCAGAAATGTATCACAAAATAAAAGCATTATTCTAAAGATGCAATGCAAAAACATCCATTTCAATTATTCCAATTGCATTTCACTGGCAAACTTTTTAACATTTAACCCCTTCTTAAGGCATTTATGATAACATTCAAAACAGACCTTTGCAGAAGCCCAATGCTGACCATATCTTCAACATGAAGGGCTCGCCATTCATTCCCTTTGTTTTTTATCTATTCACATATTAAAAACGTGATAGAACTTCTCTCATTCTTTCACAACTTTTTATTCGGCTGCTTTTAGTTGAATAACCAAAAGGTTTCTGACAGATACAAACAAACTACACAGACTGGATAAACCTTATTATGGGCTTACTAATTCCCTCCAACTACAGCACACATGGGAGGCAAGTTTCCTCTATGTAAACAGAGGGCCAACTTCTCTTCCCCAAAATATCATGTTCACTGAAGTGTCTAATTCTGTTCTTTCTAATAGTTTTCAGCAATTTGCCTAGTATGAGACCTGGTAACTCCCTGAATCACAAAGAGGCTTCCTAAAAGAAAAGAAATTAATGCAAGTTTATGACAATTTTTGACAAAATGAAATCAGGTGCTACTTATAGCACCACCCAGCACGCATTCTCAGAACTGCTGAATCTAGTAAAGACTGAACACATCATTAGTAAGTGCAGAGTAAATGTCATGCAAGAGAGAATGTAAAAGAACACATGTGCACTCCGTAAACCACTGTATATTAAGAATTCTTACTGTAGACAGCTAAAGATTCTCTCTGTTCATGAAGAAATAAATGTCATGTAAAGCTAAGAGTTCAAGCAGATATTATAAGATTAAAAAATATTCAGACAGACAGCTTTTTTGTTTTGTTCATCTACCTGTGCATATGGATTCTGCTGTGGATAGGCACTTCGAACTGGGTACACAGCAGTCTGATAGGGATTTGGTGATGACGAGTATGGTGGCACTGCTCCACTAGTGGGTGAACAAGATACTTTATATGGGGTGCCTGGTGTATAACCTGAAACAAAGGTAAATCTGCATTAAAAACATGAAAAACAAGTGTCAGTACACTGCTTTCTAAAGCCAGAGGTAACAGTTTTCTTAATTTTGGAATTCCTTTATCTTAATGCAAGTATTTAGTAGGCTGGTCTCAATATCCAAGCATGAGTTCTACCACTTACACAATACTGGTAAGTCTGAAAATAGCACTGTACTCTATCAACTAAGGATGAAAATTTAGCTGTATTTTTGTACCATTTGTTTTTCAAATATATGGATATGGGATTAAAAAAAGGTGGATTTCAATATCATTAAATACTTGGATTCAGCATATTAGACAGTATTCCTACATAAGAATGCTGATACTGCCTAAAGACAGTTTTGTAATTTCTCCAGCCCTCATCAGACAAGGTCTCAGGATAACAGAACATCCATCCGTTTCCCCACCTTAAATTCAAGACCAAAGACAAGCCAAAAATCAGTTCTGCATTGGCTATGTCTCCAAGCAGCAAACTTGTACCAACCACAATACTCCACAGTTCCAAGCAAAGCCACACAGCTGCACATTTTAACAGGTTCTGCAGGCAAACATTTCAGATGGCCTGCTCTCTCTTGCCACAGTAATTGCTGCCACGCTCTTTTAAAAGTATCCTGGTAGTTAATGAAATGCCATTAGCTACAAATATTGAACTTCAATACTGCAAACAGGCTACCACAACATAAGCTTCCCAATTTCAAGCAGCATCCTTTCCTATGCCTGTGAGTTACAAAAGGGCATTCAGGGACAAGTCTGGTTATGTGTTACATGTATCTCTGAAAAACTGGCAAAATACACAAGACAGTGAAAGAGCTCCTTAAGAAGGCCCAGGCCTACATTCACAGAGCAATGTCAGGAACTCCTTATTGTGCAAAATAACCACAGGGAAAACACTGTTCTTCCAGATGTGTGTTCTTGGTTTAAATGGAAATTAAATACTACCAGTTTCTGTTTTGTTTCAAGCATCAGCACATCAAAATCATCTTTATTAGTGAAAACAGAACTACATGAAAACAACTTTGGTGAGTTTTTGGTTTCTCTTCTGTGTTTTTCCATCCCCCTTTTCCTAGTCTCACCACATTCCCTTCCTCTTAAATGAGAAGAGTGCAAGTGCAGTTACCTCAATCCTCCCCCAGTAACCACTATGGACAAAGCCACTTTATCCAGAAACCAGGCTTTCCAGACAATTAGGTTGTGCAAGGCAATTTTAAGGGCAGAAAGAAGGCAGCAAGCTGAACTTAGAAAGATATGATTTAAGAAAAGGATGAAAAAGAATAATTTAGAGACAACAGAAAACAAAATCTGGAAACAACCATGCAAGGCTGCAAAACATGCAACCATCCTAGGATGCAAAGGACGCAGTGAAGGGAGACAATGCAATCCTCAAATATCAGCCTGAAACATAGAAACAACAGCCAAAACCGCAGCTTTCCCTTCTCGTAAAGTGAAAGCAGTATGACTTAAGACAAGATTATACTAATTTTAATTTATCAGATGATTCCTCATGAGTCATATTCAAAGTAATGTAAAACTTATCCCACAGTGTAAGTGTTATTGTAAGCCCCTACAGCTTTTCCTCATGCCTGGTTCTAACAACTTCCCAACTTGAGGTTACTGCTTCAACATACCTATTACACGTACCTGTTTGGAAGGTAGGATTTGCTCCAGGATACATATTAGGGGAATAGGCAGGAGCAGCCGCTGCATAGCCCATCGGGAAGCCAGCTAGAAGAAAGAGATTGAAAGTTATTTTCTAGGCTGACTGCAGTCTACCTGGACTTTACTCTCAAAAGATTCTCGCTATCCATATTTTAATTGATATAAGCTAATGAATGGCTTTCAATCACCTCAACTACAACACTCTGCTCCTCTTCTCCCAGGCCACCCAAAGCTGAATGCCAGATGAAGGGAACAGCCAAGGAGTCACAGGTGCCATTCTCCCTTACATCTGCTTCAGCAAATTTCAAAGTTGGCCAAGTAACTCTTAAGTTATTTGGACAACAAAGGTTTGTGCAACTATACAACCCTCCATCCCACCCCAAGATGTAAGACCTGAAGATCATCTGAAGAAAAGGGGCTTTATCATAGAAATAAATCCCTAGAAGTCAGAGTGACTCTGACTCTCCAGAAACGCAGGGTATCAGAGATATCCCAAGTAGAGAGTACAAAGCAACCTTAGGTTTTGCAAAATGCTTGTTGCATTTGACATAGAATTGTTCTCACACACAGGTATCAAACAAGCTCACCAACTTCAGGCATGTACCATGACAGTTAGCAGTAACAAGTGATTCACTGAGGTATCAGCAAAATGACAGGTACACACTTCCACACCAGGATACAACCACCACGATGGCTGAACCAACGTCACAATTTACTTGCCTCTAACTTAAGGCAAAAACCAGGATTAGTAAAAGCTACAGTTACTTGAAAGATATGACGTTTGTTTAGATTGCAACAATTGAAATTTCTGAATTAATCATAGCTATCAATTCTTCCAGGAACTTATTTACATTATTACAAACCGTAAAACTGAGTAACGTCTGTATTCAGAAAGAGTTACTATCACATCTTGTTAACAACATATAATGATTTCAACTTCTCCAGATAAAAGGCAATTACTATTTGCATATTCACTGTCTGTCTTAAAGCTTCTAGTTTTCAGCTGCTACTCAAACGTGAAGGGTTTCTATTTCACTAAAAGTCCCAGAGCCCTTAGCAATTACTCCGAACAATACAAATTCCTTTGCTCAGGACTATATACGCTAACCTAGTTTTGTAACGCACTCTGCAAACATATCAAGTGACATACACTTGGCACTACTATTAGGTGGTCAACAGGGATAATACTGAGAAAAGAATTAGGCTTAAAATCCAAGGTAAAAATAACATATGCAATTCGTAATTTTTCAGGGTGCAAAGAGCTCTTCAGTTTTCAATTTCACAAGCTGCTAGTGAAAAGCTTGAGTGCAGCTTTACACCTCACTCTAACTGACTACACATCAAAAACAATCGAAACAATCAAAACCAATTACTGTCATAGAAATAGTTGTACTATACCTGACTGCAATTAGTAAACCACTGATGCTTGCCTTATTACACAATTACTAAAGCCCATATAACTACCAGTTACAGGGAATAAAACCATCCTGCAGGACTTATGGTTACACAGCATCAGCTTCACTATTTATTACTGTACTATTTCAGTCACTCAATACATTTAAAAACATTGCTACACCACTTGTGTTTTCCCCTTATAAATACTGTAGAAATCAAGAAAGGTACGCTAGTTTAGGAAAAAAATAGAAGCAGCTGAAAAGCAATATATAAAAATTAAAAGGTTTGAGACAAAAAAGTTAACAGTAAAGAAAATACATTTATGCACCAGTATTTAGAAGAAGAAACAGAGAAAAGTGGAACAGGAAAATAGGAACTCCAGTACACTACCATTGAAAAACTGTAAATATCAGTAGGACAATAAAGTACAGCTACAAAGAATACAAACAGTAACGGCACAGAATGATTTCTAGCTCCCAGCACACACCAAGTAAATCACAAAACAGCCTCCCTGTAAAAGCTACAAAAGTTTAATTGGTTACGATACATAAAATCTGAGCTGAAAGACTCTCCAGGATGGAATAATTCCCTTAGCCCACAGATAGCAGCAGAAAAGCCTGCACCAAGACACAGTGCTTGAAATGCCTCAGAGGCACACAGCCCTTCTCTTCGGCCTTCCTGGAAAGTTCTGTCCAAACCTGGTTATTGCCTTATCCAACTTCTGAACTATGGGGACAGCAGAAACGAAGCCTGCTCACACACAGATTAGGAGATGAAGGGAGGAAGTATGCTGGTAAGAAAGCTTCAAGCCAAATGAGAAGCAGAGAAAGCAAAAAATACATCTAATTTCTATGTAAAAATCATTTTTTGGCCATTTTCTTGGTCCCACCATTGATGTTATGCTCCAGGCAGTAATAAAACAGATAGCATGAACAAGAATTAGAGGGTAGAAGGTTAACAGCACCAGCCAACTTGCAGCAGAAATAGACTGACTCCTCTTCTTGCAGGGCATAATTATTAGAGCTCCTAAAATAAGCAGCTTTGGAAGAGCTACTGAAGTTAGAAATATAACAGAACAACTAACGTGACTCTTGAAATGTCACTTTTTAAATTCAAAAAAATCCCCACTCAAATCCCAAAACAGATTACCAAACATGAAGCCCTTCAAAAATAACTATTTATTCTTGATTACAAAGATCACTGTAACTGAAATGCATTATAAAACAGTTGCTTACCTGGATAACCAATTCCTTTGGCATTTGCATAGGGAACCCCAGAAGATCCAGGGCTATACACAGGATTCATGATTTCAGTAACTGAATAACAAGAAAAGAACAAAAAAAATGGAATTTACTCAAACATAGGGAAAGCTTGAAATCTCAGCAACTAAAATGGACCTGGAAATGTGGGAAAGTGTATCAGAAAAAGGAACAGAGGAAAAGGCAGCATTACAACTGTAGCTACAAGCAAGAGAACATCACTGCAGAAGTAAGCTTCAAAGCACCCCAACCCGCAATCAGCGAGAGAAAGTCTCAGGAATGAAACACTGCCTGTTGCAGAGCATGCTTTCAAAATATTCCCATCCCAAAGAGCTCCCTCAATGGTACCCACTGCAGGAGTTCACATGTGTTGGACTTCTCCCCATGCCATCTACCAGTCACTTACCTATCTACCATCTACCAAGCTTGGCTTCTTCCCAGTGCTTTCTTGAAGCATCTAGCTAAGGGATGCAGATACTTACAGTCTATTACTACTGGCATTTGAAACCTGGGATTCCAGTCCTTACCGAAATCCATCCACTGTCAACAGACCAAGTATTGCAGCAGTAGGTGGCAAACAACCTTCAATATAGACAGCTAGCTCACATTTCTTTGTTTACTGGTTTTTAAGTTCTTCAGAGCCTATGACAAGCTGACAGCTGGGTCCAGTCATTCTGAATTACGTATTCACACACCAAAAAGGCACCTATTGCTAGCATCTCTGGCAGGAATAAAACCAAATTCTCACTTTTTAAAAGGATCTTGTATGCAAACACCACGGAAAACAAAATGACATAAAAGACGCTTCTTCAATTTTTCTTGTAACTCTGTACTTCTAGGAATACAAATCACTGCACCATGTGCCTCTCAAGAGTGCTGTTCGCAACTACTCTAATATTTTATATAAAAAAAATATCCCTGTATGTTAACCCCGGTATCTTCAATCATCTGATTTTCCTTGTATCTTCACAGTTTTATTGCTTCTGTTCCTACAAGTGCCCATTTTTCACTACAAATAGCCTCTGACAGCAAGACAGGAGGGCACACTATGAAACCAGACTTTCTTATTAACTGCTAATATCTAATACTCGAGCCACTTCCTCTTCTACATCTTGAGGTGCTGTCTTACTTACTAATGAACAGCATGTCAAGCAGCTTAAGACAAATTAAAAAAATGCCGTAAATTAAGTTTATGAAACCAGAAAGAGTCATAACTATGCATGCACTACTTTAGTTACAGAAAATGTTACGGCACGAACCC
The DNA here is from genome assembly GCF_000695765.1 of Mesitornis unicolor. Classification (NCBI taxonomy): domain Eukaryota; kingdom Metazoa; phylum Chordata; class Aves; order Mesitornithiformes; family Mesitornithidae; genus Mesitornis; species Mesitornis unicolor. The sequence continues at coordinate 18,926 of NW_010198386.1, forward strand.
GAGTTAAGTTTATCAGTATAGCTGCATGGATAAACCTACACTAAGAGACTGTATAAAGCATAAGCAGTTTGCTTTTTAAAGTAATGCTAAAATCAGCTCTGTGCCAAGAGTTTTAGCAGCACCTAGTACAGAACAGAAGTAGAAGAAACATTTGTGCAAAATTAGGAAATGAGAAAGTAAATGCTGTCAGAAAGGTTAACAAAACACTCAGTCTTGAAGTAAGAGCATTACAAGCTTCACTCATTCCCTCCGCCCCCTCTTAACAATAATATTAACGTTAATAGCATTGCTTTTCTCTTTTCCAGCTTCATACTTGATTACATATCAAGACAACAGAATCCATTAAGAATGAGTTCAAAAAACAAACAAGCTGCCATTTACATTGCTTAGTACGATGAAAGCTCCCCAGAGCAGCATGTTTTAACCACCTGATCAACATCAAAAAAGCAGTTTTACACAAATCTCTTTGGAAATGTTCCACAGCAAACTAGTTGTCTTCAAGTATAAAGCATTATTTTCCACTGAAGCCCTGTGGAGTTTTAATAGCATTAACTCTGCAGTGCCATAACCAACAGGTGTAATTTGCTGGACTAGTATTTCACTGTAGCAAGACTCTTCTTTTATCTCGTACTTTCTTCTGTGTATTCTTTTCTCAGGAAGGACTCATTTATTTGAAAACTTTCAGTTTGCTCCCTTAATAATTCTCTGCATCTCCTTTTCCTTTGCATCCCTGCTCCTCTTTCAATGCTGGCTCTGTCACATTTTGTCTCTGAACTTGCAAAACTTGTAAGAGGTTCAAGCTTCACTTCAGTCTCAGCATTTCTGAGTTGTGGGAGTTAAGGGCGGTGGATATACCCTTCTACTCACATATAAACAGCACTCTCCCACACCTCCATATCCCTATGAATATGGTGCTCCTCCTTGCAGTCTCTACAGCAATTAGGACGAAAGCAGACCCTGTAATGCTCTCACCAGTCTGAATGGCAATGAGAAGAAAGAGAGAAAGAGGACTAGAAAACAAGCAAGTGCATTCTGTGAAAATTTCAGTAAAACGTTAAGAAAACCCACACAACCAAAAAAGAACACAAAACAAAACAAACCCCACAAAACCCCAATTATTAGAAATATTAGTAGTCAAGGACTGCAGAACACAAGGACATACATTCTGGGGGATGACTCAAACAGAAGCCATGCAAAGCTGAAAAGGTACAGAAAACTAATAGAAAAGTCACGCAATTCATCAGACTTGATCTCAGAGGAAGCGCAGATTAGGAGAAAGGAACTCCACTTAAGTAAGAGGAAAAAAAACCTATGGAACTGGGAGTCTGCAAACTTTTCCTCTTATTGGAAAGAATGTCAACTTCCACTTGAAATGCACCCACGCTTTGAAATTCCTGTGTGTACGCACACACATTAATTCAACTTTGGTTCAACAGGTATGCACATACATACATACAACAGGTATGTACTTTCACCACTTCTGCTTTCACATTCCACCTTTCACCACTGAAATACAAGTAGAGATCCACCAGCTTACAAAAAAATGCTTACAGTCTTCATAATGCAGACAAAATTTCAGATCACTTCTAATTAAAAATTATTACTTTCAGGTCTTCTCTGAAGGACCCAATGTGTCTAAGTATAATTACACAGTATTACCCAGCGGTTGCAATCATCCCACTCTTGCCGTAATTTCACTTGGAAGGGCATCTGTTAAACTGAAATATGGAACCTTGCAGTCCACTTCCCTGTAATGCTTTAAGTCCACATCAAACGCTAGGGAAACTACTACAAAGTGAACCCAAGGAATCCTGGCTTTCAACATTTTTGCTGGCATCCCCTCCAAAGCATTCTCATGTTAATGAGTATGTAAATAAGTGTCTACTGTGCATCATCTGTATATAAATTGCACAGAGTCAACGGTATATAAATTACAGCCAACTAATTCTTTCAGCTGAAATGAAGGTAATCATACTTATTAAAGATGCTCCAATTAAAGAGCACGCAAGCATGCTTAGGAAGCAGAAATGCTTCACCTTCTTGCCAAAGCCAAACAATCAAACTCAGTTTTGATTAAGTCTGTTAAATTTCATCTTGGGACAGATACCACGACAATCGTCCTCCTCTTAAATCCGTGTTTCAGGAAGCTGAGCACAAAGGCCAACCACAGCTAATGCCAAAGCTCCAGCACTCTGAATTAGATGCGCTTTTACATTTAGCCTTTCCTGCTACACTCAGAATAAGCACAAAAATCATTTTACGGAGATACATGCAAAAACCCATAGATCAATGGAAATACTGTAAAACAAACCGCACATAATTTTCTTACTATCAATTTTCAAAGTCGTGCAGAAACCCTATCAGAACAAGATCTACCGAATGCCGCTCTGGGCTCATTTTCAGACAACTCCATCACAAGAGTTGGGGAAGGATCTCCAAGTACCTCACCTAAAACACACTACTGTGGTCCACTAATGCTTTCATTCTTGGAACTTCAGCAGACTCACACTAAGTCATCATAGTATTTAACATCTATCCATTCTGGAATACTTTTAGAACAACTTAGTTTCCACTTACCTACAGCTCCTTAACAAAGTTAATTACCATCTTAGTTATATCCTTCAGTTTACCCATTTGATTTCCAGTCAAACTTTAACAGAAGTAAAATAGGATTCCTAAAGGCCCAGCAGTTTGTAATGTCAAGAGTCATTTCCACTGTTAAGTAAGAAAGAAAACAGTTCAGGACACTTCAACTCTTCAAATAACCAACAATGATTAAAGTCTCAGTTGCACTGCATTCTGTTAAAACTTCAGCCACCAAAATAGGCCCCTGGATGCAAATCCTAGGCCAAATAACAGGCACCTTTGTAACAACTACTTTAAAATAAAGGAGGCTCATATCAGCAGGCATTCAAGACTCCCTAACATCTAAAACACATCCCATGCTGCACTGGCATTCGCAGGTAGCATGTACTTGATTTCTTCCATTCATCCAAGACCTCAGAAAAGGTCACTGCATTTCACCCAGAAGCAATTATTACCCCTGTGCAAACCAGGGTACAGGTTTCTGGTTGCCCACGACTGACGCCAGCTGGAATCAGCACTAACACAGAAGTGCTAAGTGTTAAGCCCCCAGTAAGTTACATCAGCTAAGCTGGCTGGCAGAATTCTGGGGTTTGCTGGAGTTTCTGGCATAGAGGGTTGCTATCTTCCCTTCCTACCAGCTTGAGGGAGCTGACACACATCCCCAGATGGCTAAGACAGCACAAGTTCCAATGCAAGGAAGGGAGCAGGACTGCACAGCAGCAGTACAGACTGAGGTTGAGGAACAACAGCCTGGAAAAGGACAATTAGCAACTTTACCCAAAGTTCTTGCAGAAAGTAAAATACAAAGCTGGAAACATCATTCACACGCAAGCCTCCCCTCCCTGCTAGAGTTACAAGATGTTCTTGTCATAAAAGTGAAAGAATGAGACACCTGTAATCACTCTTCTACATTTAGAGTGCATGCAATTTTTTAAGACTACAAAGGAACAGAGTCATTTAGACTTCTTTCTAATGAATACAACTCTCATCTGTAAGCCTATTCCACTAGTGGTTAGTTGTGTATTTTGTGTTGAAATACACACACTATCACCGATACTACTTGTATCCAGCATCAGTAAGGACAGAGACAATATTTTATAATAAAGGCAATAGAAGTAGTTCTAGATATCATTCACAAAAAGAAAACCTGTATCAAAACTTTAATACCAAGATCCTGCTCATGAACCAACTTCATTTGTACATTAGTGGCATTGCTCTATTTCTCAAAAAAACTCCAGAACATTCCCAAAACTTACTTTTCTCCAAAAAACCCCACTACCTACGGAAAAATTAAACAAATGGCCCAGCATTTCTCAAAGCCAACAATTTCTGTTGTTGCGATTGCAAAAGGGGATAAAAGTTGTCAGCTCCAATCCTTGCATCTCCTGCATAACGTTGAGATCCTGTATAATGCTTTTTCAAAGTAAAGAATGCAGGAAAATCAACAATTCCTTATGATAAGAATCTTAGAAGACTGTTTACTGCCAAATTTAAAGGAAATTAATCAACTATGAGAAAAAACAACAAAAAAATCAAATTGGAAGAATAAAACTTCACTACATGATAGAGTAATATTCACAGCTTTTTAGTTAAATCCTAAAACTCTGCTCCTCAGCAAATTTTTATCCTACCAAGTATTCTTTCATTAAGTTAATTTTCAGTTTATTCAACTCTCCTTTTTGAAATAAGATGAAACTTATTCCAGATCGAGATGGAATCTCCAAAAGCCTCTTAATTTCTCCTACTTTTTAACCTGAAAGCTGAAGTGTGTAGTCACTACCCCAAACATACAGGGTGGGTAGCGTGCGTTATACAAGCGTGGAAGTTTTATGACAGTAACAATTATACGTCTTACAGTAAAATCACATTAGAGCAGACAGAAAGTCTAGTCAAATTAGGTAACATGCACACTGCTACTGAAAATTTTAAAACAAATTAAGTCCAGTTGTTCTCATGCTGAGAGCTGTGCACTTCTTGCTCAAAAGCTAACTTTTCATGTTTCTCAGAGCACAGATTTCATCATTTGGCTGGTGTTTATGGGTTGGCTCCAAACGTTCTAGAAAAGTGCTGAAAGCACGGTTTGCACCAGGCCTTTTTTCTTTTTATCTCATTACTCTTCCTAGATGCTACAGAGGACTAAAATTGTATTCCTTCCTCCAGGTCACAGATATAAAGGCAACAAGGCAGACACAACATGCAAGTCACACACAGCCTTTTGCATGCAATCAAGTTTACCAGTACTATTTATTTGAAAATCTAACTTACTGACGCTACACTGAATTTTTACGAAGTTCTCAACTAAACAATCTTCAGCCTACTCCAATAAAGCAGCGCTACAGACGTCCCATGCACTCAAAACCAACCCACTGCACAAAAGTAACCTGAGCCACCGGCAGCGACAGAAGGCGAAAGGGGACGAGCTCCCGGGCGGCTGCGGGCCCTGCCCACACCGGTGCGGCGAGCCGGGCGGTAAGTGACTCCCTCCTCTATGAGCCCGTCACCTGCGGCCAATTAAAGGCCATGACGGACACCTGTTACCGTGAGCCCTCCAGGTCCCCGCC
>NW_010198387.1:0-1824 GCF_000695765.1 Mesitornis unicolor
TTCACAGGAAATTCAACAAAATCACCCCAAATCACCCAAAATTGAGCAAAATTGAACAAAATCATCCAAAATTCAACAAAATCACCCAAAATTCAACAAAATCACCCCAAAATCACCCAAAATTCAACAAAATTCAGCAAAATTCAGCAAAATCACCCCAAGATTCACAGGAAATTCAACAAAATCACAAAAATTCTCAACAAAATCACAAAAATTCCCCAAAACTCACAAAAAATTCTCAAAAATTCTTAAAAAATCCTCAAAAATCCTCAAACATCCTCAAAAATTCTCAAAAAATTCACCAAAATTCACCAAAATTCACCCAAAACTCACCAAAACTCACCAAAATTTCACAAAACCCCACAAAAATTCCACAAAACCCCACAAAAACTGACCCCAAACGACCCCAACCAACCAAAGACCCCAAACTGACCCCAAATTCACCCAAAAATCACCAGAAACATCCAAAACCACCCAAAATGCCCCAAACCTGACCCCAAATCACCACCAAACACCCGAAATTCACCCCAAACCACCCAAACTCACAAAAATTCACCCAAAATTCCCCAAAATTCCCCCAAAATTGCAAAAATTTGCGAAATTCACAAAACTTCACAAAAATTCATGAAAAATTCACAAATGTTTGTGAAAAGTTCACCAAAAAAATCACAAAATTCACAAAAAATTCACAAAAATTAACAAAAATTCACAAAAATTCTCAAAAATTCTCAAAATATTCACAAAAATTCTCAAAAATTCCCAAAATTCACAAAAAATTCCCAAAAAATTCCCCAAAATCCACAAAAATTCCCCAAAATTCAGAAGAATTCTCAAAAAATTCACAAAAATTCCCAAAAAATTCCCAAAACATTCCCCAAAATTCACAAAAATTCACAAAAATTCTCAAAAAATTCACAAAAATTCTTTAAAAACTCTCAAAAATTCCCCAAAATTCACCCAAAACTCACAAAAATTGTCACAAAATTCACAAAACTCACCAAAATTTCACAAAACCCCACAAAAATTACACAAAACCCCACAAAAACTGACCCCAAATGACCCCAAACACCAAAGACCCCAAATTGACCCCAAATTGACCCCAAATTCACCCAAAAAGCCCCAAATTTGCCCTAAAAATGACCCCAAACCAGGCCCCAAACCAGGCCTCAAATGCCCCAAAATGCCCCAAAATGCCCCAAAAATGCCTCAAAAAAAGCCCCCAAACGCCCCCAAACCAGACCCCCAATGGTCCCCAAAGGTGCCCGAGCGTCCCCATGTCCCAAAAACCACCCAAAATGCCCCAAAAAGCCCCAAATTTGCCCCAAATTTGCCCTCACCTCCAGCTGCCTCCTGAGGGCCTGCAGCTGCAGCTCCGCTCCCTGCGCCACCTCCTGCACCCGGGCCTGGGCCTCGGCCCGCGCCGCCACCGCCCTGGAAAGGGCCCGAAACGGCCCAAAATGACCCAAAATGACCCAAAACTCCTCAAAACAGTCCCAAAAGACCCCTAAACCCCCCCCAAATAACCCCAACATACTCCCAATTCCCCCTGTACACCCGCCCAAAACACCCCACATTTGGGGGATTTTGGGGAGATTTGGGGGGATTTTGGGGTCGTTTTGGCGGGAAAAAGGGGGTCAAGGCCTCTCAAACCTCAGCCACCGCCACCGCTCTGGGGACATCAAAAATGACCCCAAAAATGACCCAAAATGACCCAAAATGACCCCAAAATGTCCCCAGATGTCCCCAAGGGTCACAGGGGGGGACATTTTGGGGGATTTTGGGGAGATTTGGGGGGATTTTGGGGTCGTTTTGGCGGGAAAAAGG
>NW_010198388.1:0-19442 GCF_000695765.1 Mesitornis unicolor
TAGAGAGAAAATCCTGCTCGCTCGCTCTCTCCCTCTCTCTGACTTTTAAACGGAGACAGCTACATATTAAAGCCATTCATCTTCTTCCTGAAAGTGTAAAAATACACTCTTAGTTGGCAGCTAGCAGTCTAAAGAAATTAGAGTCATTAGTTTATTCTGACCACAGACTCTGAAGTATTGCTGCCTGTACCTCTCTTCTTATTTATCAACAGGCCTTTTCACTTACACCTCCTTACGTCATATCCTGTCTTTATGTAAATTTTATTACTATGCCTCTAAAAATAAACAAAAAGATAGTTTAACCCATTTTCTTGAAATTAAGTAAAAAATTATATGTAATAGAAATGTATCTAATCTAAAGTGGAACAAGTGCTGTTTTCTGTTTTAACTTATATCAGTACTCTGGAAATGAAACATAATCTTTGCATTGCATCTTTTCCCTTTCTTTCTACAGTGAAAAATGTTTTATAAATCCTAAACAATCACTGTGGTTGATATTTGCCTGTTTTCAATAAGCAAAAGACATGCAGACATACATCGGTCAGACATGATACAGGTATTACATCAAGCTGGCATGTCATGCCACTTTAGGCCTTTAGAGCATTAAAAATTGACAAGTTATGTCTCTCCAGTAGAAGGAAATAATGTAATTTCTCAGTAACACATGTCATTGAAGTATAAATTTGCTATGCTTTTCGTAGCTGAAAATGAGAGAAAATCTTTTCAGTCTTTCTGTGATACAGGTGTTGTATATCGTGGGGCTAGCAGAAAAGGTCCTAACCTTTTCTAACCTCCTAACCTTCCGTACCTAGGAACGTAGTCTTCTGCTTTTTGAGACTCATGCCATTTGTCAGCCTCAATTTTCTTGTAACAAGCAATACGTTGAAACGATAAAATATTACTTCACAGGAAAAGTTCAAAGCAATAAGAAGTTTTGTTAATCTGCGAATGTTGACATCAATCCATGCTTTTCACTGTGGAGAAAAATAATTGTGCTGAGCTGGCTTTTATTTAAGGCATAGTGTTTGAATTGTAAGCTTGTTTTATATTTGTAATTGTTATCATTTAGCTGGATTTTAAAAGTGGAATGAAAATGGTGAATAAAAAGGTGTCATTAGCCTTTCCTGGATAATTACACAGAAGTGATAACACGGATAAATCACCTATGATTTCATTTGTGCAATCTGATAACATATCTGATGGGCAACAATAAGTAGCTGATAAGGGACAGTGTGTTAATATTTTCAATTGCTCTGTCTGATTCCAGGATCTGTCTGTTGGTCTACACACTTAGACTAATGTGGAAAGTTATATATAGATTTGAATGGAGGAGGTATTTTTTTACAATCATGTAAGAAAGGAGAAATAGAAGTACCAGTATCTGCATATATGTAAACAAAGTGGATTTTCCTTTGCATATTGTGATTTTTCTTAAGAAAGTGTTCTTCTGTGAAAACTGGACCAATTTTGGTAACAGCTATGAAGAGATGGCTGGACAGAAATTAATATGATGATGCAGCCCTGTATCATTCTGGAAATAAATAATATTTTGCTTCATCTGTCTGAAGTGCTGTCATAAAAATTACTAAATTCTTAGGCTTTTCCTCACTGGGACACCAGTAATCTTGAAATGCTTAATTCTGGATTAATTATCAAGCTTATCAACTTTACTGAAGAGTCCTACATTGTCTTTGATTAGCATTGCAATTATGAAACCATGTCCCAAAGCCATATATTCTACCTCATCAACATTTCACTACCAATTGTTTATCTAGCCTACAAATCCTTTGCACATTTCCTTAAAAACATACACTGACTCCATAGGGAACATTCCTATTGCTGATTTCTCATGACAATTAAATTAATTGCTATGGAACAACTGTCCAGCTGTTTTACCAAATGATATGGCTTTGTTTTGTAGAGTGCTGAACAAGCAAACCTGCAAGATAAAATCATGTGGATGAGCAGCATTTTGGGAAAAACAGGAGAGAAGTCATCTTATTGGCTGACTTCTCATAAAAGTTGTGCCATAATAAATACACAACTAGTTATAAACTGCTTCGTAATTGCTTCCATATATATAGTTCTTGTTAAAAGAAAAACAACACACAAAACCAAAACTAAACAAAAAAACCCCAAACAAACAAAAACCCACAAAACAAACAAACAAACAAGAACACCAGAAAACCCTCTAGTATTTGAGCTGCTCGTGAACTGCATTTATGAACTGCCTAAACAGGGAAATCATACTTGATGGGGTTAGCAAATATGACACTCATATACAGGAAAGGTTGGAAAGAGAATCCAGGGAACTACAGGCCCATCAGTCTGAGCACGGTATCAGTGAAGATTATGGAGCAGATCAGCTTGAGTGCCATCACATAATGCTCATAGGACAACCAGACACCTCCCCCACCCTCTTTTTCCCTCCAAAACCTCCCATTTATTACCTTTTTTCAGGCCCAGTCAGCATGTGTTTATGAAAGGCAGATCCTGCTTGACTAACCTGATCTGCTGTGAAAAGATGGCCTGCTTAGTAGATGAGGGAAAGGCTGTGATTGCTGTCTACCTAGAGTTTAGTAAAGTTTTTGACACTGTTTCCCACAGCATTCTGCTGGAGAAACTGCCCATGGCTTGTACTCATTGCTGGGTAAAAGAATGGCTGGATGGCTAGGCTCAAAGAACAGTGATGAATGGAGTTAAATTCGGGTGGCAGCCAGTCACAAGTGGTATTTGCCAGGGCTCAGTGTTTGGGGCCAGTCTAATTGAATATCTTTATCAATTATCTGGATGAGAGCATCGAGCTCACCATCAGTAGGTTTGCAGGTGACACCAAGTTAAGTGGGAGTGTTGATCTGCTTGATGGTAGGAAGGCTCCTCAGAGGGACCTGGATAAGCTGGATCGATGGGCTGAGGCCAATTGTATGAGATTCAACAAGGCCAAGTACTGAGTCCTGCACTTGGGTCACAACAATCCTATAAAATGCTATAGCCTTGGGATTGAGTGGATGGAAAGCTGCCAGGCAGAAAAGGAACTGGAGGTGTTGGTCAACAGCCAGCTAAATATTAGTCAGCCAAGAAGGCCAATAGCATCCTGACTTGTGTCAGAAATAATGGGTCTAACAGGACTAGAGAAGCGATTGTTCCCCTATACTTGAAATTTGTAAAGCCACACCTCCAATATTGTATTTAGTTTTTGTCCTCTCACTTCAAGAGAGACATTGAGGTGCTGGAGCATGTCCAAAGAAGGGCAACAAAGTTGATGAAAGGTCTGGAGCATAAGTCATATGAGTAATGCTGAAGGACCTGAGATAGTTTAGCCTGGAGAAAGGGAGGATGAGGGGAGGCCTTATTGTTCTCTACAACTGTCTGAAAGGATGTTGTAGCGAGGTGGAAATCGTCTCTTTTCCCAAGTAACAAGTGATAGGACAAGAGGAAATGGCCTCAAGTTCCACCAGGGGAGGTTTGGATTAGATATTAGGAAGAATTTTTTCACCAAACAGGTTTTCAAGCACTGGAACAGGCTGCCCAGGGAAGTGGTCAAGTCACCATCCTCAGAGGTATTTAAAAGATGTGTAGATTTTGTGCTTAGGGACACAATTTAGTGGTGGACTTGGCAGTGCTAGGTTAGTGGTTGGACTGAATGACTCTAAAGGTCTTTTCTCATCTAAGTATTTTATTGTGTTTTGTTTTATTTTTGTTTCAGCAAGAGCAATCCTCCCACACCTTGAATGGGGTAGAATAAGAGGGATAGGAACTTGAAGATGTAATTAACAATAATGTAATTCATTTATTACTGTAATTAGCCTGGTAAGTGGATGCTAACACATTCAGCTAATGGAAGTAGTAAGTTTTCATGATCAGGAATTTATTTTCAATATTTATGATCTTTTATCTTGCACAATTTTTGAGTTTCTTCTGATATAAAAGCTTCCTTTGAAAAACCAAACACTATGTCTATTTTAACTGTGTAAACAATTGTGTAAAAAAATAATTCTGTAAATAAAAATAGATTTAAGATTGTTTTCTTCCTGTACAACACTAATAGTATGTTGTTCATAGTAGCTTTAAACTACATGTTTTTGTTGTCTGTTTAATTTCATTGGGTAAAAAACTTTAGTCACAGATATGCAATGTCTGCATATGGAAAGCACGAGTATGTGTTGATGTGTTTCTTATTTAATCATGTTATTATAAAGGTTATGGTCCGGTATTTTTTAAATTGTAGACTCTCTTTTAATGTGTTGTCTTGAAATGCTTACTCCATACGATAGAGAAAGCTGCACAAAGTTTGACTGAACTAGCTTTAAAAATTGTATGCCACACCATTTGAGAGATATAGATCCTCATTTGTCAAGAGCGAAGAATTTACCAAATGTGATTCATAGCTTTGTTGTCTACTTACAGTACTTCAAAAATAGTTCCTTCTATTTAACTGAAAATTATCTCGAAGTTTCTAAAATGAAAAGGTTTTCATGAATATTCATTGTTTAGCATGAAAATTTGAAGTTGGAGCAGTGTATAGGCAATGTTGTTAAAATATTTAGGGACAAAATTATCCATATTGCACTCGAGTAGGCAATTGCCTATTGATGAAAATTAATCTGAAAAATTAATTTTGCAAGGTTCAGATCTCGAAATTCCCATATTGGCTGAATCAAAAGCACATCAAAATGCACATCAAAAGGGCTTAGCACAAATCATGAAAACACATGAAAGCCCTCAAAAACAACAGGGTGAGGAAAACTGGCATAAAAGGCCTCTGAAGGGTAACCTGAATGTCAGCTTTGATCAAATGTTTACAAATTTGTTCATTCAGACCTTTCCTGCTATGACTCAAAAGTATTGAAAGGGCCTTGGGGGAATATATTTTGTGGAAGCAGGAGTAAAAGGGTAATACAAAGTATGGACATTTATCACCTAAGATTGCTTGAAAATTAATCATCTTATAGATACATTATGAGCAGAAAATTTCAGCTTGCACACTGTTATCAATTTATTCCTAGACTTCTGAAATTTCTACCCAAATCTGAGCTGTGAAGTGTTTAGGAAAAAAAATGAAATGGGGAGCTGACATGACCTTAGATCATCAAACAGAGAGCATGTCTGTGCTGATCACTTAAGATGACTGTGTTCTTTTGGAAATAAAGAAATGAATCCTTACAGTACTGAGCTGTAAAATTAGAATCCACAGAAAGAGTTAGAAGGTTTTTATTTCTTTGCTTGTTTTTAAATTGGAAATAATAGCTTTGCTCTCAGAAGAAGAAAACAATCCAGTTTCCTAAAGAAGACAATAATTGTATCAGTAAAGTACAGCTCTTTTAGTTGCATTGATACAGATTGATGACATGAAATCTGTTTTCCACCAGGTGATTGTTTGTACAAACTCGTAATGAGAGTAATCCTTGTCTTCCCCAAAAAAATGAAATAATTTTATAAAGGAGTCTAATACATTTAAAAATGGCCCCATGTCTGTGTCATTCTATTGATAGAAGGGGAGAACACTCAGTGATCCTATAGGTTTCTTTATGTCACAGGTCTTGACAAAAGTCATGATGCCAATTGTGTCAGATCTTGAAAGTGAATTCATATTTCCTGAAACTAACCCCAAGACTTTTGTGCTTGAGCATTTGTAGTAGCTAGGAACCAAACTTCAAATTCTTCTTTGAGTTCCTGACTGGATTTTGAGGGATGCTGAAATACACTCATTTTTATAGCACTAGCTCCATGCTTTTATTTGGATGATTGACCACTGGTGCAAAAAGTGATTGAAAGTTTGGTTTTCATCTTGGTGGCAAAACGTTATCATAGGTTTCTCAAGAAAAAAATAAAAGTAAAAGAAAAGTCATGAACTCTAGTCTCTTCTGTGTTAAAAACAATTAAGTGTGTTAGCACTCTATAAGCAATATGTTGGTGATAATGCCAAGTTCACAATAATTGTGCACTTCAGCAGCTCTTTTTGCAATTATTACAAAGAGTTGACAAATTCTCCATTACTCAAATCTCAACATGAATTTTAGGGCAAGGTAGACATCTTTGCTGGCTGCATTGTAGGCCACTATGAAAGCAGTTTGTCGTAACACTCTTTGCACTGTTCTTGGTTTATGAGAGAATAAAAGATACAATATGTAGAGCTGCAGGCTCATAGTCTTCCTTTATCATTAAATTTAAAGGCATCGTTTGGATTAAAGTTTATCTAAGGTTCTTGACCTTGTTATTAGCCTAAGTTCTGTTGCACTTATGACCATGCCTGGCCATGGGCCACATGACCTCCAGTCTGCCACCTCAACCACCTAGTTACCACAATCTCACCTGGCTTTTGCCCACCCATACCCCCACCAGGACTAGTCTTGACCTTGACCCTTTTCAGTTCACTGGGACACAAGGGGACTGTGCCCCTCTGGGTAGGGTATTATCATACTCAGAATGCTAGAACTGCCTATATATAAACATATTTACATATTAATTTCTTTTGAAGCGTCATTAACATGTCTGTACTATGGCCGGGCAGCAGCTCTAGAATCAATGTTCTATCACATAGGTTTGGTACAGCAGATAGCCTGAATAAATTATATTTTTAAAAAATTATTTTAAGTAGTTCATTGGCTCATATGCTGCCATGATAAATGGGAAAGCAGAAGAAAGATGTTATTCTGCAGTAATTTAGCTAAATTTACAGCGTTTTCAGGCTTTTGCATTCTTGCATCCTTGTACTGCCCTGTGGTTGAAGGGCCTCCATTTGTCCTGGTGTTATATATGAAAACAATTCTCAGAGAAAACAGTAAAAATGAATGGATCTAAATATGTGGGGATGGCAACATGCCATGTCAATGAATTTGATAATTCATTACTCTTCAGGTAAGCAGCAGATTCTAGGATGTTTTCCTCCAAAATTCCAAATCTGTCTGAAGTTTGTATGTGAGGCATTACAGCCCAAAGACCCCTGTACATCAGCACAAAGACATAAACTTGTAAAGCTTGTTAAAATTTGTTCTTCAGTTACTGTGATCTGCACAACTCTTCTGTAACTCAATTTTACAAGTAGTGCATGAATGTCTGTGATTGTGCTTCTCTCACCATCATTTCAAATAGACTGAGTAAACTCTTTGTATTTTAAACACAGAAAACCTATTAAAACAATCCAAGACCATGCAACGCAATACACTGGGTATTGTACAGGACAAGTGTCAGTGCACAAGCAGAGGTGAAATTTCCTCACCCATGATCCAAGCTGGCAGACAGTGAATTTGCCTGTGTGGGGAAACAGACAGCTGCAGTGCTCTACCAAAGCAGCTGAATTATTACGTACCCTCTTCTAGCTTCTGCATTAAAAGAAAAAAGTTTCTCCATGTAATATGTACAGGTTTTATTTATTTATGAGACTTTAGTCTCATTTTATGTCATTAGTATATTATGCGATGCCCAAAACAGTACATTTATACTATATCAGTTTAAAAAAAATCATCCTTTATGAATTTATATTTTATACGTATATATTCTAGCCCTTATAGCAAGAAATTTGAAAACCTGCTTTGTCTGCAGCATCCTGCCTAGAAGCCAAGAATGAGATATATGGGAATGAAATATTAACATAAGACTGAGGTAAAAGGGAAAATTGGTCCATGACCAGTAGAATAAATAAATGGCAAGTGTGTACCAAAAGTAAGCGGAAAATTAATTACATAAAATGTCCAAAACCCCAAACCTAATGAAACCAATCACCAAAGCAAAGGATACAACATAACATGAAGGAAAACTAGTTTGTTACATGCCCGATACCTGTTTTCATTAAAAGCAAAAGGGATTTTTTCACCATCTTCAATCACAGCTACAGTTTTATTTTACTGTAATCTCAGGCCCTGTTTTTGCCAGAATCTCAGCTGAAGAATTAGGCACATTCTTACGTTGCTGTCCAAGACATTGGTGGTACTCCAGGGTTTTCTTATGATCCATTTTGGTCACCTCACAACCTTACATTGTACCTTTGAAATCTTGCCTCACAGGATACATAATTTTATACAAAGTCTCAATTAAAGGCAGACTTTATATAGCCAGAATTACTGTATCTACATTCAGAGATAAAAGAGAAAGAAATCAAACACCAGTTCTCCCACAGTATTGTACTCCAGAGGGATTTTATATGTGGAATCCAGAGTTTTATTTTTATGTACCATCAGCTTGCATTTGATTGCAGTAGCTTTAGTGTCAAAGATATCCACAGAGGAGGGAATATGGCCTGTTGTTTAATTTGTTTCAATTTCATGCTGAACATTGAAGGGATGAGGTCTGTGTATGTGTAAAGTAATGTAGCCTTCCTCATCCTGCAATCCAAAGCAAAAAGGGAAGATAAAACAAAGCAAAACAAAACAAAATTCCCATGGAATATCAGTATCAATTCCACATGAATAATGAGCTATGAGATAGTCACATAGAAGATAAAAAAATTCCTGAGTCTAGTCGTTTTAGAAATATAAATTTCCTCATGTGTTTTGCTTATTTCATAAAATAAACTTTTCATATACTAATGTATTATTTCCCACAGCTAAATGACTGAAGGAAAATAATAATGTTCAAAGAGGTAAAACAAAGTAAATTTCCATCCTTGGCTTTAAGATTTTACATCCTTGAAATTTTTCTCCTCTTCATAAATTTCTACATAGAATAATGTATAAAATAAAATGCTTTTACTTTCTTTTTTTGTTAACTTTATTCTTTACTTTTAAAAATATCTTTTATAGATAAGGAGGATTTTTAACGCTTTTCTTTTTATAAATTTGTGTCATCAATCTAACAATTGCTTTCTTTAGCAATTTTACAAAAGACAGACACGTGCTATACGATATGTGTTATAATGTATTCAGTATCTTCTTGTCATGTGAATACTTTCACTCCATGATACTTTCAGTATTGAAGTGTCACAATTACATTTTTATTTGCAGAAAAGACCTGCATCAGTAGTATGCTACATGAAACTAAACAGGATTTTTGAGAGTTCTATCACCCATATTTGGTTGGCAATCTACATTTTTTGTTAGACTGAAACTATATTTCAAAGCTCACAGCCCATAATCTATCAGGATTTTCTAGCCTTCTGTAAAATGCTCACTTTGTGATGTGTTCCCTGTTTTGAAAGCCTGATATTCTAGCTCATAAGCATTGTTTGTTTGCTTTATGTTTTCTATAATTGTTTTAAAGTTTTTATTTCATGATTTGGCAACAAAGAACTAAATGGCTCCTATGATGTATAAAGAATGAAAATTGGAGGAGAGATTGAATCCAAAAGAACTCAAGATTAATGAGAAGAGTAAAAAAAATAACAGCAATGGCTAAGGGAAAGAAAGTGTGAGAGGAGCATGGAGAGAGCTTGGAGCATGCAAGAATGGGCCAGAATAGGCAATCAATATCAGCATGCCATTGGGATGCTCTCAAGTGTCCAGATGCAGCTTGTCTACATTTGGCTCATTTCTACAACTGGGTAGGTCAAAAACTATAGGGAAGTTCAGAAGATACGATGCTATGTGTCCTGGTTGCAGGTTCAGATGGGATAGAATTAATTTTCTTCCTAGTAGCTGGTATAATTCTGTGTTCTGGATTTAGTATGAGAACAGTGTTGATAACATACTGATATTTTAGTTGTTGCAAAGCAATGCTTATAATAACTCAAGGACTTTTCAGCTTCCTTTTCTCTGCCAGTGAGAAGGTGTGCAAAAAACTGGTAGGAAGCATAGCTAGGACAGCTGACCTAAACTGGCCAAAGGGATATTCCATACTATAAAACATCATGCTCAATACATAAACATGACAGAGTTGACCAGGAGGCTGCAATTGCTGCTTGGGACTGGCAGGGCATTGGTCCACTGGTGGTGAAAAATTGCACCATGCATCACTCATTTTGTATATTATTATTACTATTATTATTGTTTCTTCCTTTGGCATCCTATTAAACTGTCTTTACCCCAAGCCATGAGTTTTCTCATTTTTGCTCTTCTGATTTTCCTCCCCATCCCACCAGGGGAGGCAGGGACTGAGCGAGCAGTTGTGTGGTGTGTAGCTGCCTGCCTGCCAGTTAAACCACAACAGTATGTATGTGAATTCTGTTGGAAATGGATTTAAAATGTTCTGCTCCAGAAGCGCAGTAATAGCAGCTGTTGAAATGCAACAACTTTTCAAAAGACCTAAGGTTTTGACCTTTTAGACACCAAGTTAGCCCAGTGGGAATTAATGTTATATCTTCATCTTTGTTTAATTCTACTGTGTCCAAGCACTGCAGAAACTATGAACAGTGGCTGGTAATAGTATGTATCTCCCCTTCAGCAACATTTGGAAGCATCTTTTGCCTGCTATTTAAGGATTGAGTCAAAGGTTTAGGCAAGTTTCTTTGCTACCTGATGATTTAACATAGAAAGAGCTTTAAAAAAACCTTGGACTGGAAGCTCAAAATACAAGTAATATTTTAAAGGGGAAAGAAAAAGCAAACTCAACATGTTAAAATCTCCTCTGGATGTGCAGGAATACCTCTCACTGGTTTAGAAGTCAATCTAAATGTGTCAAGTAAACAAAGAATTATTTCTACTTGCTGCCTTGCCTACTTCTTTAATCAGGACTTTAGTGAGCAAAAGCTTTAGTAAACCTCCTTCTTTTACTAGTTTGAAGTCAGCAAAAGTTATTTCTTTCTAAATGAATGCATAAAATCTTAACTACATGAAACAATAAGAATTCTAAAACAAATGGTTTTGTACCTAAGTAATTAGAGGATAAATGTTTGTACTTAACTAAAAGAAAATGTCAGCTTATCATGTACTAAGTTGAAGACATGATAATACTTGATTCATTTGTAAAACAACCTAATATAGCCAAATGTCAAGACGATCCATATTCCTCCGTAGGAAAAATACTTAGTGCTTCAGTCAGACACTTAGACTTCTTACAGAAGGTAAGCAGTGTACTTCAGCATCCTATTCCAAGGATGTGCTCCAAAGAAAACCTTGAAGAGAAATCTTCACAGATCTTAGTAAAGGAGAAAAAGATAAATTATATTTTATCACTCCTACTGTTAAATGCACACAGAAAAATGTAACTTTTACCAAAATGAAGAAAGATTCACAGCCAAATCTCTTCCACAAGCAATCTGTCAATTAAAAACACATGAGAGAGTAGATCTTCCTGTTAGCCAGAAACTCAGTCACATCTGGGGAAAAAAATAAAAGAGGAATAATTACTTTGCATTCCTCAACAGTTTTATTTTGCTCATTCTATCACTATGTTAGTTTGTTAGAGATTTTACATCTGGAATTAAGCTTTTCCATTCCTTTTCAGCATTCCATGCATCATTTCCTGTTTTTTTCAGTTTTGCTTCCGAATGGTCATGGAAGCTACTAGAGCATGTTGTCCTCTGTTGAATTAATTGAAGAAGTCATCACAGAACAACATGAATGGTTCTGGTTTCAAAAGGCAAAAGATGAAATTTAAATGAATACATAAGGAGCTGAGCACATGGAATAATTTCTCATGGTGTAGTTTTCTTCTTGCTATTTTTTTCCTTTTCTTTCTGTTACTGCCCTTTGATACAATCTCACATTAAGACTGAAATTTTAGCAACAACTGCATTAGAGCAATGGAGTAAAAAGTTATAGAATTCATAAGAACATTATACCAAACTGCAGTCCTAATGTGTTTATACCCTCTAATACTTCTAGACTGACAAAGAATTTAATAAGCCTGAAAATATTTGCTTGTCCTCCCTTTTTAAATGATCAAGAAGAATTGGACCAAATATTTTAAAAAATTCCCTCTTCCCCCAATTATATCTTTTCAACTACTGAAAACATCAGTTGTTTAGAAAAGTAAGGATGGTGAGATAAGATGTGATTTTAAGTGAAGTTAACTTTATGTAAGTTCTTATCTAAACTGAAGAAAAACTGAAATTGTTAGGGTCCATCATTTCAGCACATACTGGCCTGAGTTATATACTTTATTTGACACAGCACGCTAAAGGAGAAGTTGAAAGTATATCACATGGTGTTCTTTGCTTACAAAACAAAGGATGGGGAGAGAAGATGGTAGTTCCTCACTATCGAAGAAGCTGTGGATAAGCCCTTTGTTGAAGGGGGAATTTTGAGATTGTAGTAGAGAAAGGAGTCCGTTTATAACTATTTTTGATTTAAGCTTAATGATGTTACTGAATTTATACATTTTATAACTGGCAAATAAATCATCTCATATCCTAAAAACTCACTAAATAATTTTCAAATATAGATCTTGTTTCTATTACTTTCCATCCCACAAAATAATTAATTTACAAACTGATCTAATGGCATTTTACTTTGGTTGCCTACTTAAAAGGCTACAAAGATCTGCATAAATACTTACAGAATACGATTCTTGTATATACTAAATTTAAAAATTTACGTAGTCTTCAGAGACCTGAATGTTACGAGATTGTAAGCTCTGGTAAAATCTTTAAAGCTTAAGCCTGTAATAGGTGAGAACATGTTCAAATAAACTTTCCCATGAGTTTTTTTCTTAATAAAAGTCACAATTGCCTTAAAGCTCACACTGGAATACAAGACATAATAAAAACAAGCTAATACAAAATAATGAATAGATGGGCCCACACCATTGCCATGTTAACTCAGCATTTCCCTTTTACTAAACTTTTCCTTCTAGTCTCTCTTTCCTCTGATCAATGACTCTTTTATATAAAAGTTTAAAATTAGTTAAAGTTCCCCAGGTCAGAAACCTTGATATTTTTTGCTCTGTAAAGTACTTTGCAAAGTTATGACTCCTGGAAAATAAAGAGAGCCTAATAATGACTCCTGCATTCCTGTTTACCGAATTATAATTTATTCAATATGTTATTGCCTCATGTAAGCATAACAAAAAAGAGAAAACATCCAATATTCTGAGAGTAGAAAAATAAAGCCTAATTTTTTTAAATACTCCAAATAAATTAATGTTTGAGTTTAACCAGTTTCTTAAAAAGAATAATACTGAATTTTAATGTTGTACAGGAAAAAATGTTTCCCTGTGTAAATTTATTTTGATGAATGAAAACTTGGTGGGTCAATATTTTTAATTGCCAGAAGAGCAAAATCCAGGTTTTCCTAATCTGAGTGGTTTGAAAGCTGTCTGACAGCATTTTACTGCTATGTTATAAGCCCCTGAAAATGGACATTCTGACAAAACATAAACTGGTGCAATTTGACTGACATTTCTCTCTAATATGTTCATCCATTTGTTTATTAGTGTCTTGTCTATATTTTTCTATTTAATTTTCTATATTTTTTGTTTATTCTGAAATATGAATTGCTAATTTTTGTGGATAAAAACTAGTGGAAGCTAGATGGTGATTAAATAATGCAAATATTCAGAATTTTTATTAGGATGCCAAATACAATAAATAGCAGTTAAGCTTTCTTTGATCTGTTTCTGCAGAGGAGACAGTAAAAAAAAGATTGTGTTTTCAGTTTTCCTATACGGATTTCTAAGAAATCAAATCATACAATGAAAGTCAAAATCTTCACCTAATAGCATAATATACTCCTGTCATATCTTATTAATAAGACAAAATTTAAACTATACTTTTTGTATACTCTTGTACCTCTTTATTCATAGTCATCCTGTTCTTAAGGTTTCTTTTAGAGAAAGTTGTTCAATGTTTTTTGCTTTCCAGGTGTTTCTCAGTATATTTCCTTTCATAAATAGAAAAAAATCTTATTTAATAAACAAAGAATATTGGAGAAGACTACAACATGCTGTCAAGGAGTTTTTATGTATTTTCTGTAGTATTCTTTAATGAGTAAATATTGCATTATGTAAGTACAGTGTGCAAACTTATGTTTCATTGTAAGCTTACAAATGCCTAATTAATTACTATTATCATTATATAGCAAATATTGTAAAAGATTTATTATCTTAATATAAACTTCATATTTGATATAAAATAATAATAAATCAGTATTGTTCCACAATATATATGTAAGAAGTTGTCTTAAACATGAGAAGGTGTCTCCAGGGCCATTTTTTTGTTTACAATGAAGCATGGATATGTGGAATAGGATTGCAGTCATAAATTAGTACAAAGAGATCCTAGTCCCAGACCGAGTTTCCTGGGCATTTGACAACAGAGATGGCTGCTAGAAGTTGTTATGAAAAATCTTAAGCATCAAAATAATTCTTATTCTTTCTGATATATATATGCCTTTTTTGAACTTTAGTACACTACTTAAATTCCATATAACACAACACGTTTTTACCTGTGAATTTAAATGAATATTCCATTGGTGATGGGAAAAAAAATCTGTGAAGCACATGACAAAGTTATATTGAGAGTCATATTCTGTACTGTAGGTAATTTACTTTCCAATAAGATTATTCACAAGCCCAAGATGTTCAGCACATGTAGTATCACGCTTTCAATATATAGCATCTTGTTGCGGTAAGGGGAAAGAAGACAAGGGAATTTTTCTGTCTTTAAAATATGTTTCTGTATCATGAAAATTTATCTGCACTGTGTAAGGTTTTTTTGCCTTAAGTGACAAGGGCAAGTGACTAACATCAGTAAAGAGTGATAAAGAAGATATATGTTCGACTAAAGAACCATATGTCATTTCATTGGTCTCTGTCAATGTTCTTAACCTGTCTTGTCTCTGCTTGAAGACTCCAGCCTTTTCTGTGACATCTCCAGAATATCTACAAAACAGACAATGCTCAATATGAATAAAGGAAAACTCCTTTTACTTATCTTTGCCACACATACTCCCGACTTTTTTCCAACCACTTTTTCAAACAACTCAATACAATCTATCAAGAAGGCCCATAAAGCAAGCATGATCTTCATGTGAGACACCAGTTGCAGCCAACAGTGTCTAAGGCTTTGGGGTTTTTCTTCATAAAATCACAAATGTATGGCCCTCCTTACCATCCTCATATTTCTCCAAAATATTTTCTCGCATTCTAACCCATTTTTCTTTGACCATGCCAAATGTAGTCTTTCCTATTTGTATACTGCTGCAAATAGGATTTTCCAGTCCTAGATCTTTGATCAAGTGACTCCTGTTCACTTACTGCAATTGGATCTGCATTCCTTTTACTCCATACTTAAACTATGCCTTTACTTTTAAAGTCAGTCAGTTAAAACGCATGTCATTCAAAGTAATATTAGCCCTTTCTTGCATGTTACATCTTTTCTGTCCATTTTCATCCTTTATCTGCACTGAAGTTGTAAGGTCCTGAATGTAATCATAGACCTAAATTTTGTTTTGTCTTGCTAAGCTTTTAGCAAAACATGGCTTAATATGTGGAATGGGACTGATGATGTTTTTAAAATCGCACAAAGACTTTAGACCTTGACTTATGACAAAACAAATGAGATAAAGCAAAAAAAAATAAAAAAAAATTACACAGACCTAAGACTACAGGAAAATGTTTCAATTTTCTTCTTTCAGGGGGAAGTTTATGACACAGTGGTAAATAAATTTCTTTAAAGTTAGCAGAAGGAACACATAGACAAACCATCTCATAAGATATAGATGATCCACACATTTGGAAGTGAAAGAGTTCTGTTCTCTTTAGTTTTCTTTTCCATTATTTAGAATCAACAACTGTTTGACCAAGAAAGCTTACAAATCAACTATGGATTCAACAAGCTAACTGTGTATGGATAGTCCCTGGAAATGCACAGAGTAGCACTTATTGTTTCTAGAAATGCTATTCATCTTCATTGTTTAGATGTTGAAGTCTGGATCAAAACACTCATGTGGTGCAACTTAGTTACATTTGCAAGAAATCATTCTTTACTACATTAAGACGAGTCTCTGTGGACCAATTTAGTTTTAGAGCAAAATTTGCGTCTTTATAGTCTAGTCAATAGTCTTCTTTTATCACAAAATGGCTTCTAATAGTACCGACTGTTTATCAGTTTAATTTCAGAAAAATCTTTTCTTGTTTTCAGAACAACATCACTATAGTTGGAAAAAGAATCATATGAAATGCTGATGACTTTGATGCTAGAGTAAAGCAGATAGTGCATAAAATAATAAAGAAGATTAATATTTTGACACTTCTGGACATCATTATCTGTTATTTTCAAAACTACCCAGTAAAGCATTGGAAATAGTAGGATCTGTGTCTGTAGGATTCATCTTCAGTGAGGATCTGAGCTCCAGTTGTGTGATAAGAATTCTTCTCACTGAAATATCCAGGAAGGTTCCCATCTGTAAAGAAGTTTAGTTTCTTTTGGATAGAAAATTATTGTTTTGTTACTGTTACATGTACTGTTCTGGACTTTATGTAACTGTATTATGCAACTGTGGGCAAGCTTTACAATAATTCCTTTGCATGCAACTATAATTTTCTCATCATTCTGTAGTGATTTTATGAAAATGCTGTCTAGAAAAAAAATTCACTGTTTATTCTTGGAGACCTGATGCTAAAATCTCAGTAAAACTTGTAAGTATTTTTGTTGCCTCAAGCAAAAAATTAGATCAAAGTATAAGTTCAATGGCATTAAAAAACATAACTATTGTAAATGATCTAATCTTCAAATGCACTTGTGGATTCTGGTCATCTGCACTCTTTTACAGTATTGTTAGGAATATGTTGCTTGTGTTCATCTTCCTTTTTAGAGTTTTTAGGCTGATTAAATAAAATATTAATTTTATATTAAAATAAATATATATAACATATTTATAGCTAGGGATCATAAACCTCACTGCAAAGACTTCTTTCCTATGTACAGGGTGTGATATGCTTCTCCTTCTAGTTCTGAAAAATAGAACTGAAAAAGCAGTCTGAAAAGCTTCAGCAACTGAATAATACTGACTCTGTCACCCTCAACATAATATGGTCTTGTGATCCCTATTAAATCCTTAGACTTCATTTCTGTCACCAGCATACTGAAGGTTGCCTTGACACCAGTCAGGGGAAGAATGACCATCATACATTCTCAGTATTATGATATTGTTCAATTAAAATTTGTTACTTGCTTAAGGTTCTATTACACAGGCTTTGATAAGAAGGATACTAACTTACAAGTGAGTTTTTGTATAGAAAATATAAAAGAACACCACCTGAATTTTCAATTCTGTGAGTAGATTGTCTCATCTTTTAACACCTGCCAACAGCAGTGTGTCCTCATAACAAAGGTGGCTGGTCACATCATGAACTGTTTTAACAAGTCTTGTGGACATTGAGTCCAGAGAAATGATCCTTCTCTTCTATTTGGCACTAGTGAGACCAAATCCAGAGTGTTGTATCCAGTTTATCTCAGTTGTTTGTCTCCTCAGTACAAGAAAGATACTGATATATTGGAGCGAGTCCAGCAGGGGCCCACCACGATGTCTTAGGCTGGAGCACAGGATGTATGCAGAGTGGCTGAGAGAACCTCTCTGTCCAGCAGAGGAAGACAAGTGAGGGGAGAATCTTACTGCTGTCTGTAACTAACTGATCATAGGATAAAGAGAGTATGGAGTTAGCTTCTTTTGAAAGTGCACAGCGAATGGACATGAGACAATGGCCACAAGCTTCAACATGGGAAAAGCAGTATTAGATACAAGGATTTTCTACTGTACAATAATGGAGGACAAACACTGGAAGAGGTGATGAGAGAAACAGCGGGATTTCTATCCTTGGAGGCGCTCAAGACATTTGGACATGTTTCTCAGACTTCTGACTGGATTAGTCCTGCTTTGAATTTGCAGGAGGGACTTGGACTGGATGACCTTTGGAGGTCCTTCCTAACATGAGTTATTCTGTGATTCCATCATTCTATGAACTACACATCTGACAACTCATTTTTGCTGTGAAAGAGCAACACTGTGTTTACATCTCTATAGGAAATAAATGTTTATATCTTGCACCATTTGATGTTACAGTGCTGTTATCACATCTAGATTTATTTTTTTTTACCGTTTTGTAGTGGGTGGGATTCCGTGTTAAATTAATTAAGAGATTACAGGCACTGTTCTACACCACTGTCTCAATGAATTTATAATTAAATAAGATTATAAAGCTTCTGTCTTCTACTTTAGACTTTTAAAGATGAAATTAATGCTCTTCTTCAAGGACTTTCAAAGGCAGTTTCCACGGCTTTCTTCATATTTTGTTTACTACTTTTTGAAAGTTCTGCAACTGCATTATTTTCTGTTCAAATTTCACTTCATAGGATTTAATCAAAAAAACAGAAGGCTCTTCCCTGTTGTTCATCATCAAGTAAGATGAATGCCAAATATGCTCCCTTAATACTATTGTGTTCAACAAGACTTGGAGAGTTCTTTCATAAAACAGGCAAGACAACATTAAATTATAAATGCCATTATCTCATATGTCTGTGTGTCAGAAAATTAAAGCACTGGTAACTACTGATAATGAGCAACTGAAATGAACTCTTGCTAATAGTTTTTGCTGGAAGCAAATAAAGACCAAGAACTACATTATAGATATATAAAATGACAGTGTGGGCTGAAAGGTATACCCAGATTTTGTTTGACTGTGGAAGTCAGGAACTTGGCATGGTATCTAAGCACTATAGTAATTTTTCAAATTCCGGTGGCCTTTTAAACTACCTCTTTGTTTTGAGTTGTGCTCATATATGCTATATATTCTAAGCTACAGTCCATGCCAGTAACTTGCTTTCAAACAGGATATCATACGTTAGACAGGCTGCAACAAGCTAAAACTTCTCTTTCATATTAGATAACTCAAACAGATACAGAACTGCATGGTATTTAGTTTTCCTTGTGTTAACTACTATGGTTTATGGTTCTCAGAACGTCTAACATGATTATTTTTTCACATCAGTACATACATTGACTGAAACTTTCAAGAACTTCTGACAGTTTTTGAAATTTAGTCTTCACTCAACTTTTTATACAATCAACTTCTTTTTTTCTTTTCTTTTTCTTTTCTTAAAAAAAATCAACACAAACCAACCAACCAACCAACCAACCAAACCAAAACAACAAAAAACCCAAACAAAACAAAACAAAAACCAGTTACTTAATCAAAGAATCATAGAATGGTTTGGGTTGAAAGGGCCCTTAAAGATCGCCTAGTTCCAATCCTTCTGCCATGGGCAGAGACACCTTCTACTAGAACAGGTTCCTCAAAGCCCCATCCAACCTGACCTTAAACACTTCCAGGGAGGGGGCATCCACAGCTTCTCTTGCCAGCCTGTTCCAGTGTCTCACCACCCTCACAGTAAAGAATTTCTTCCTAACGTCTAATGTATATCTACTCTCATTCAGATTAAAACCATTACCCTTTGTCCTATCACTACACGTCCTTGTGAAATGTTCCTCTCCATCTTTCTTGTCAGTCCCCTTTAAGTACTGGAAAGCTGCTGTATGGTCTTCTTGGAGTCTTCTCTTCTCCAGGTCGAACAACCCCAACTCTCTCAGCTTGACCTCATACAAGGAGGTGCTCCAGCCTCCTGATCATCTTTG
>NW_010198389.1:0-971 GCF_000695765.1 Mesitornis unicolor
CCCCTGTTAAAAATCCGTTGTAATCCTTACCGCCCATTGTGCAAGACTGTCTCTCCCCCATAAGTTCATGGGCGCAGTGGTCACATATGGCCTGATGGTGGCTTTCTGCCCCCCAGGGTTGCTAATAACAACAGGTTTAGCAGCCATAAAACTATTCGCCATCCCCCCAGGGCCTACCACTTCTGTTGTATTTGATACCAAGGGCCAGGTAGGAGGCCAGTCACGGTGTGCAATTATGGTGACATCAGCTCCGGTGTCCAACAAACCCATTAATTTTGTCTGCAAGGGGGCAGTATGGTCCATTGTAAGTCTGCAGATCATTTGTGGTCTCTTACTGGTGACAGTCTGGGACCAAAAGACGAGTGGTTTTCCAGTGGATACAAGTCCGTTGTCGATGCAAATAGACTGCTCTGTTCTAGGAACACAACTCACAAAAAGCACAAGCTGAGCAATTCGAGTTCCTTTAGTGACAGTTACTGGTGGTGTTGCAGCAGATATCATAGCCCAGATTTGTCCCGTATAGTCCGCATCAATCACACCCACAAGTACCGTCAATCCTTGTAAAGTGCTACTTGACCTTCCTATTAATAACACGTTAAGTCCTTTACCAATTGGTCCCCATGCATCCAAAGGCACTTTGTGTATTTGACAGTCATTTATTGTTACTGTGTCGGCAGTGGATACATCCACGCCGGCTGATCCCCTGGTTTTCCCTGAGAACCGGTCACAAAAGCTTGTGTTTGAGGGTGGCCGAGGAATGCAGTGTTTGCTGATGTGGCAGGCCCCTCCTCACGCTGTTCTTGCCGTTTCCCTGTGGCAAGGGCTGACCATTTAAGTGAAATTTAGAACGACTTTGCAAAACAGCGTTCTTTGGTTTTTGTGTTGTTTTTTGTTTGTTGTTCTTTTTGTTTTGGTTTTTTGTTTGTTTTTTTCGCTCTGGCGCTGAGCAGCGCTCCCAGCAGCAGCAGCAG
>NW_010198390.1:0-2918 GCF_000695765.1 Mesitornis unicolor
CACCACTTGTGACTGGCCTCCAGCTGGACCTATATCCTGTCACACACCACGCATACCATTCCACCAGTGTTCTGGTTGAGATAAGCCAGGCACACAGTGCTTTGTGTAGTTTTGAACTACTACTTTTAGGCTGGCCCAAGGTCCTGTTATACTTAATACGGACCTTTATCCCACTTCCCAGGTTGAGAACAGAACAGCATCCACTGCAATATGGTTTTATACTTTAAAGTTCCATTGTTTGGCTACCTTTCCTGATCTTCAAGGGTATAAATTGGCTATCAATTATTACAATATTCAATCCTGACCCAAATTTTGTATCTATATTACAAAGACAGTTAAATGACACACAACACAAAAACAGGAACCACACTTGTCACTTAAATTCTAGAACTAATTACCGGTAATGTATCACACACACCAAACCTCAATACCCGGGTATTCCACAAACTACAGCCTTCCTTCAGGTGCCTTTATGGCTCCATCCCCTTAAAGAAAGACTGCCTTCCCTGAGGTCTTGTTCAGAGCTCTTTGGTCCGGGGATCGGAGGTTCTCCCCGAGAATCACTCGGTGGCAGCTGGAGGTCCTGCGATCCCACGGATCCATCGAGGCCCAAAAGCAGTGTCCCGACTGGGGTGTTAGTAATGTAAGCCGCCCAAGGCTACATGGCCCACCATTAAGTTTCAATGTTAGAGGAGGTGTAATTACACCAGGCTGTAGCATTTCTATACACAGGCAAAGTAGCATTTACATTCTGATCCTTTCGAGGGGTGTTACAGGTACAGTTAAACATCACACAAGCATCCATTGTGACTGATCCTAACAACTCCAACTCTTGAGGTTCTTGCGTTACCTGAGTCAAATGTGCATGTACACCGTCCCAGTTACCAACACAGGATCGCAGAGTATTGCAGGGTCCATGAGGCAGAGGTCTTGGCCAAGTGTCTAGAGGCAACCCGACCAAACAGGTAGAAAAAGGATTTTCAGGAGTAGCAACAGAAAGACATTAAGTTTCTTGATGCATTGTTTGCCAAAGGTACCCATATGTTCTGCTTCAGTTGTTGAACTATCCATTTTTCACCTGTGTGCCATCCATAACAGGCCAAATACAGCGAGCAGGAACCCACCAGGGGCCACCCTCTCTGGAGACACAAGCATGCTCTCTTCCCCAAGTTAATAAATCACATGGAGGTGACCATTGTCCACTCTGCAGGTCCTTCACCATAACCTCAACGCCAGGGGAAACAGTGGTCATTTTACGTAGGGACTCGAAGTGGCGAACCATAGGTGGCTCCTGCAAATCCTCTGTTATGTTAACAAAATTCAGCACATCCATGGCTTTATTTAACTGTGCTTCAGGGGGTTCACCAGTCATTCCTCCTTTTTGTTTTTGAAGAAGGGATTTGAGCGTGCCATGTACACGCTCCACAGTGCTCTGCCCGGTAGGAGAATGAGGCATACCAGTGACATGGGTAACCCCCCAAAGCTGTAAAAAAGCTTTCGGCCGGAAACATAAGCAGGACCATTATTGGTCTTAATCTGATGCGGAACACCACATACAGCAAAAACTCATTGCCAGTGTCGAATAACATCCCGAGTCGTTTTTCCTGTGCGTGCAGTAGCTACCACGACTGATGAAAATGTGTCAATAGACACATACACGTATTTAAATTCACCAAACTCTCCAATGTGGGTAACATCAGATTGCCAAATCTGCAGAGCTTGTGGACCTCTGGGGTTCGTACCAGCATACGCAGGTACGTGTTGACTCTGACAGTCAGGGCAGGCTGCAGCAATAGACCGGGCCTCTGCAGTTGTTAAATTAAACTGACATCTCAAGGCACGAAAGCCTTGATGCAAAAACCAATGGGATTCAATTGCTTGCTGTTTCATGTTCGGCACCGGTCCCATTGCCACAGCTGAGACCAATTGGTCTGCCAGTGCATTACCAGCTGTCAGGAATCCAGGTGAAGTGGTATCGCTTTTAACATGCAAAGCATGATACGGTTGTGACCTTTCTTGAATTGTCAGCCAGAATAGCTGTAGCACGCCAAATAACAAGGCATTACTCACATGCCCCAAGGTTGCCTTATCCAGTCGCTGGACCAGTCCCGCTACATAAGCTGAGTCCGTAACAACATTCACTGCACAAGTGAATCGTTGGAATGCCAAAGTAACAACACGAAGTTCGACAATTTGAGGGGAGCCTTCTTGTTGATCCACTGCGTGTTGCCACTGATGACCATCATGCCAGACAACACCTGTTTTTCCAGTCCATCCTGACCCATCTCTAAATACTGTGGGACCTGTCACAGGTTCCTTCTGGCTTAATTGTTTCTGTCCAATATGAATCTGACTTCCTAGTTTACATAAGGAATGAGAGGGAAGATGATACTCAATTTGTCCTGTATAATTCATCAGTGAGGCTTGCAATGCTGAACTGTTAGCTAAACACCATTCAAAATAGTCCACCTGCACAGGCAATACAATTCTTTCTGGGTCCCTTGCCAACAACTCTGAGCATCTCATTCGGGTCTTAATGATGATTTGTGCCAATAATTCAAATAGGCCAGGAGCAGGTTTTTTTGTTACGACAAGACAAGAAAGCCCATTCCAGTACATGGAGTGGGTCTTCTCAACCAGGGTTCCATTGTACAGTCATTGCAAATGGTATCATATTATTAATTAAAACAAATACCTGTACCACAACAGTCCTATCAATTCTCCAAACATGCTTTTCCTGTATTGCCCATTCCACCATCTCAACTGTTTGCCTTGCTTCAGGGATCAAGGACTGCGGTGCTGCAATATTAGTGTCTCCTTTTAATAGTTCTAAAAGAGGCCTCAGTTGTGATGAAGTCAAGCCTAAATAAGGCCTTATCCAATTAACGATTCCTGCTAATTTTTGTACATCATTCAAG
>NW_010198391.1:0-69310 GCF_000695765.1 Mesitornis unicolor
GTAAAGGGCGAGTGTCAGGAGGAATAAGCCAAGATCTTCGCTCTGATGTCAAATGATAGGACAAGGGGCAATGGGTACGAGATGAAGCATAGGAGGTTCCATGCAAACGTAAGGAAAAACTTTTTCACTGTAAGGGTAACAGAGCACTGAACAGGCTGCCCAGAGAGGTTGTGGAGTCTCCTTCTCTGGAGACATTCAAAACCCACCTGGACGCGTTCCTGTGTGACCTTGTCTAGGTGATCCTGCTCTGGCAGGGGGGTTGGACTGGGTGATCTTTTGAGGTCCTTTACAACTCCTAATATTCTGTGATTCTGTGAACTGAACTAAAAGCCATAGCTCCACCTTAAGATAGCACCAGGCATTCACCACACCTCAGGTATCAGGGAATCTTTGTGGGAGAAAAATACCAGCTGCAGAATCACTACCATACTAAGTATCAGAAAGTCCACACATGGGGACTGTGGTCTTTTTTGGGGGAAATATAGATAATAAAAGCAGAAAAAACAGAATGGAGCTTCTGCTGCACTTCGGACAGTCAAAAAATACCTGTCACGTGGATTCTTACACATCTAATGTGGAAATATGGAGAGCACTCCTTCACCAGAATTGTTTTTAGGATCACTCACCTACACTTGGCCACCCATAAAACTACCTGAAATTTATCACTTGAGACTTAGCTGTGTAGCTTGGATGGTATAATCAAAAATGCCAAAGAACTACAAAAACATAAAAACCGTTAAAGGCAAACTGTCAAAGTCTGTTTAGAAAAAAAAAAACAGACTAGAAAGCACAGCCTGCAAAGCAGTTGCTCATGCTGTACTTTTTTTGCTGTAGCAGCCCTATACTTGATAGGACACAATCCTTCCCCCAGAAGGGCAGATATGAAATCAAATCCTTGACACATGGATTACTTCCAATTTCTTGTTTAACAATTATCACATACAAAGGTCAAATAATTTGAAGATGAGCAGCAGAACCCTGTGAATAGAGCAGCCTGATCTGCAGGTAACAGCCACGGTCCTTTCTGTCTTGCTCTTCCCGCAGGTGTACCTGGCATTTTGCAGTGGTATGGTCCAGCATCCAGAGAAAGGGAAAGCAGCAACTATACATTAACTGAACTCATGCATCACACACTGCACAAGGGCATCCTGTTTGGATACGGATCTGGCTCAGAGACGCAAATGCAAGCCTCCCTCTTCGTGAGGGAATGCTCGAACCACCAGAGCCTCCCTTTGCGGATATATCTTAAGGTGCAGTTTGATGTTGCCAGCAGAGCCAGTTTAAAAGGTTCCAGCATCAGCATCTTCCTGCCTCTCCCTCCCCCTTTGCCCAAGGATTACAGCACTCTCAGCTGTATGGATTCAGCTGTTTGCGTGGGCAAACTTCAAACTCTTTCAGTGAAATAGTCTACTCGAAATGCAAAAACACCCTCTGTTGGGGTTTCTTTTTTTTTTTTAAGGAGGCTGAGGGAAAGGCTGGAGAGCAGGAGCCTGACTTTTTCCACTAGACTATTCCGCAAAACTATTTGTACAGCCATACTCCGAAACAGATGAGGGAATAAAAAACTTTGAGGGTGGGAGGGGTGCAGAGATGAAATGGGGGCAGTGAGGAAGAATGATGCAAGCAGCTGGGGCTGGAACCTCAAACTGGCTCTGCTTCTGTAGGATTCATAATTGGGAACCACACATGATGCCCACATTTACTTCAGCATCTTTAATCAGAAAAGGACTCCAGAGGCACACTCGCTGAAGGGCTTAAAACACCCAAAACGCAGCCTCGAGTCAGGCACCAAAGCTTTAAAGAGAGGCAGCAACTCACAACAATTCTGAAGCTGGAGGTGTCCAAAAAAGATGGTCCTCTCGACTACTGTCACCACAAGTAGACCCACTCACTTATTTCATTTTATTTTGCTTGCACCCTCGCTAAGGAAGATGAGAAGAGGGAGCAACAAAAGGAAGCATAAGACAGTGCTGCATCTGCTGCCTCATTTTTCCATTTTCCATCACCTCTGCTGAGGTCCCAACTCAGAGCCACTGGTTTTTGGGAGAGGTGCCATCCTGTGCAGTGTTTGTCCTCCCAGTGGGAACAGCTTTGGGTGGATTAGAGGGGTACTGCTGGGCAAAGCACATCTTTTTTATTAAATATTTCTAAAGAACGTTCCCACCGCTTAGCAGAACTTGTTTACATCTCAGCACTTCAGCCTGAGTTCAACCTGTGCTCTTCTTAAGAGGATTTTGTTTGCATGAGATATGTAAGTCAGGAGTCTTGAGCTCCATTCCCTTTTCTACTCAGGCTTTGATGTGTGCCTTTGGGCAACACATTTACCCTCTCTGTGTCAGCTTCCTCCGTCTGCAAATTAGAGATTTTCATAATTATCTTAATAATCCGTTAAGCACATTGAGATTTCTGAATAAGCAGTACAATGTATAAAGGTTAATATAGTTTTCAAAAGCCAAAGTAACTCAACTTATGTCACTTTTGCAAAAATACTGCATCTGATGTTTGAAAAATGTATCTGCCAAGTAGATGTTACTGCAGTAAGTGTTCAGCACATGTTTGCTTCTACTGACGCACACTATTAGAAAAATTGCTTGAGACAAATTGAGATATTATAGAACAACCCTATTATGAAGCTAGACCACAAAAAAGCTTTTTTCAATTTAAACTAGATCATCAATAGAATAGGGAAGAGATGGATGAGAATGGGAAAGTTGGTTGTAATTATTTCTCTGAAGATCTGGAACATTTTCTGACAGGATTTTAATTCTCGAGTCTCTATCAAAAGACTGGCAGTACTCCAAGGTCTTCAAGACATTTTGGTCCTTAAGGGTAGCAGCAGAATAACAGTTTGAGCAAAGGGCCTTTACTTGCCATTACTTGCTAGCCTTGTGCTATTCTGCCTTCAACCTCTTTAAAAAAAGAATATACCAGACAATTCAGATTTCACAGCAGAAACACAACATTTATGCCCAAAAAAGTAAACTACTCCATACAATTATCACAAATGTACTTCAAAAGAGAAAGATGTTAAGGTGCAAAGTGCCTCAAATAGGTTCAGCTTCAAACTCAGACAAGGTGGGTGGCTGAACATGTGAGAATCTTGATGAAAGCAACTCTCCAGAGGAGAACAACTATGGGTAAATAACTTCATTGCCAAAATCACTGCTTCAGAAGATTAAAAAACATACAGGGATGCTCCCAAAGGACCAGAGAAACTCCCAAATAACACTCCCCACTCCCCCAAAAAAGCAGACTTAAAGCTACTGCCAACTAATTCGACAATAGCAAAGTTAAGTGAGGAGGACACGCACCAAAATCAAAAGTTGATACCCGAGATGTTTTAGCCACAACTATTCCAAGACAAAAATAAGGAAATGCAAAATGAAAATAAAACTCCATAGTGGGCTTTGAATACATAAATAATGGGGGTTTGAACTCCCCTACTTCAGGCAATATGTTCTTTTACAGAGAAATCTTCATTGTCGAATTCAAGTAAAAACTAGTTAAATATTTCAGCAGGCAGTATAACTCACCCTGCCTTGAATAAGTGAGCATTAAAATGTTTTAATTGGCCAGCAGAGTTATGCCAATGTAAGAGATCACTGAATATAACCTGCCTTGTAACTAAATGCTGCTATCAAATACTACATAAAAGACACATCCAAAAACCTGCAAATAAACCCATTGGGGCAATTTCCAAAACTTTACTCTGCTTCAAACAAAACCAAGCACCTTAAGTTCCTCAAATAGACCAGGTGAGCCAGAAGAATGCTGCCAGGAAAGTCATTTCAGGAGACATAATTCAGAAATACCTCTGCAAACTGTTGATGCTGTTGAATTAATTCCCCATTAGTGGGAAATTCTAGACTTCAATAAGCTGAAGAAATTGCTGCCAGTATGTAGGATAGTAACTGTGTAAGTTCAAAGAAACACACTTCATTGAAAAGGCACTTTTGAGCAGGTTTATCAAGAATTCGGTCCACCCATGTCACCATCATGAACAGCACTGCCCTGCTCCAAGAGAACACCCATTGGAAAGAAACCTTGATTCACTAAGAAAAAAGTTCTCGTTTCTTTCCTGTTGTGAAGGATCCCCAAACACAAATGAGTTTCCTTATTCTTCTGGGGTCATGTTTTTTCTGTTTACTTCTTATCTCATTTACTGATGAGAGGACCAACACAAAAGCCTGTCTTGCACCAGGCTATTAGCACCATCATTCCAGAAAGAAAATGAATTTGTACAGTTCTTAACTTTTATCTTGAGTCAGGGCAATGGTATGGAACAGTTACTACATAAGATGTAAAGCTGATGAAGAACTTAATCTGTGATCTATTCCAATTAATTTCCATTTCTAGAATAATATTGCATGACTCACAGCAGCCCATGCTAAGATCCAGGGTGCTGGGTAATCCCACCCTTTTTACAGGAGCAAACCAATAGAAACAAAGGGCAGCACTCTCCGGCCACCTGGAAACCTGCTGTATACCCAGCATCGTGCTCCTTTTCACAGTAAAGCCGTAGAGTGCATGAGGAATCACTGTCATCTCCTACATCCAGAGCCCACCCTCTCCTCAGATGGTAGAAGCTTTGTGATCTTTGACCAAGGAAAGAGCCCGGCAGAAAGCTTGCAAAGTCAAGCAGGCTGAACATCTTGGAAAAAAATCTTCCATTTGTTAATTCCAAGTCACAACTTCGCTGGAGAAAATTCTTGACCACATACCTCTTGTGACATTTGTAAATCCCCTGGCAGAGTTCAGCCCTATACCTGTTCTCTCTTGACCAACTTTTCTAAAAGATACCAGATCCCTCAATACATCCACAAAAGCTCAAGTTAAGAAAAGAGAGTGGAAAATTTCTGCTAACTCAGACAACATATGGACCACTAGCAATATGGATCCACTAACAACAGCCTTACATGATGGGAGTGGAAGGAAAAAGAAAAGAGGCCACTAACATTCAGCTGACTTGGTTGTCAGTCAGAGGAGATCAGAATACTGGCAGACAATCTCGTGATGTAAAAAGAAAGTGTTACACCCCAAAAACCTCTACGGAATACATCCCAGTTTCTACATGCAACAAGATACTGTATCACTTTGTGCATCTGGTTATTTTGGTCAGCCCAGTAACAATCCAATTAACTGTACTGTGTTGTGTCAGATTTAAGCACTACCATGTTTCTGATCATAACGCTAGAGGTCATCCCTACTTTGTTATCAGAAATGTATTTTCAGGGCAAAATGCTGCAAGAACAAAAAACTACTCTTAGATAAAGTTACAAGAAGATCATTCCAGAAACTCTTAAACAACTTCTGACACCGTGAATGCTGGCTGTCAGGAAAATCAGTCTGAGCACTTCCCCTTGCCAGTTTCTCAGATAAAGGTTTTGTTTTATTTTCAAATGCACCCTGCTACCAAAGTAGTACAAATGCAATTTTATTTTTATTAAAATAATTTCTAGAACTACTCAAGGAATATTTAACAAAGAATTTTTATTTCCAGATCTATTTACCCAGATTTTCTGAATGTTAGTATTTCTTGAAGAAATAAACACTACTGATATGATTATATAGTTCAAGCAGTACAGGTACATGCAGATTACAGTCTGAATTTAGTCCTTGATTCTAATGCTATAAAATTTTACCATGCAGTTTTTTCCTTCAGCAAAAGAACATGAAGGGTAAAGTCTTAACCTCATTAAAAGTCAAGGCAAAGCTTCCATGGACTATAATGAGACTGGGATTTCACCCAAGGTGTTAAACTGTGGTTTGGGAAAGCGAATAAAACTACATCCATTATTGTAACAAGTACTTACCTGCTAGCCAGACTGAGCAATTCATGTCTATCGGCTACTGCGGATTTCTTTTCCAGTTCCCACAACATCACATTGATCAGGTACGAATTCTTAATTACAATGGGCACTTCTTCAAACATGTTTTCATAAGCAATATTTGCTTTCTTCAAGCTGTGAAAAAAGTTTTTAAATACTAATTAATATAACCAGTAACTTTCTTATTCATTTTGTTGAACTGTTGTTCCAGGTACATTAAATAGACAATTTTGTAAAAACTCTTGATTTTCATAGTTCCATAATCAGAGTCAAGCTTTGGTAAGAGAGCATGCATGGCAAAACCTCACGTTTACAAAAACTAGGAATAAAAAAAAAACTGCTCTAGGGAAAAACTCTCAGAAGTCAAGCAGTCGCTTTGCTTGCTAATATATCACTTACATGAAAAACCCTCCAGCAAAAGACTGCACTGACAGGATTAACTCTGCCCCTTCCAAAATATTTTACCGATTTCCCTGTCATCAGGGTTTCTTAACTAGAAGTGAACAGTTAGTTGCCACATGACACTGAAGTATCTTTAGAGTTGTATCTACTACAATGAAAAACAATTTCCCCAGTAGCCGAATAATTAAAATTTTTACTGACCAAAAATTAGATTGAAAAAATAGTGTGTTTCAGAATAATTAAATTCTATGGTGGATATTAAAATATCAATCTCCAGTGTATATTTGTTTTACAATATAAGTATAAAAACTATTAGTATTGCTTCATAATAAAACAGACAGTAATATCTTTTACCAAATCTGGAAATAAAGGCATGGTATATAAGTTTCTAAGGAAATGCATCCTTAACTTCTCTGTATGCATCACGGAATCTGGGATTAAAAACTGCTTTTTGACTCCCTCCCCTTCCCATTTCTTTTTTTGTTTGTTTTGGTTTTTTTACTAAGCACAAATTTCTTTGTTCACAGTGGAAATGTTACACCAAGCAACTAAATGATTCCATGTTTCCTCAATGAAGAAAGTTTAACAAGCGCTTGTGTGAACACCAAGCTGTTTGGGGAGAAAGATGACAGGTAAGGCCCATGTCTATTACAAGTGGCTAAGCTTTTGAAACAGTAATTACCCTTCTTACTCCAGAAAACTGTGTCCACATGGGGGAGTTAATTTGGAATAAATACAGAAGAACAGCCATCCCAGAATACCTGTTCAATTTTCCTTCTGGAAAAAAGAGCTTAAAAGACAGACCAGCTATTTCCCCTTCTCCATTTCTTTTTTTATATTTTTTACTCTGTTCCCAGATAGCGCTATCTTCACTGTACAGCCAGCCTGCTGACAATCTCCAAAATCGGTTCAAATTCCTCCACCACAACCCTTATTCCAATGCCCAAAGACAGCCCTCTGCGTCAGCGCACATCTATTGCTACCCACACATAACCAGTTTCCCCAGTGCACACGATTACATGAGATGTTAATACACAGCATTTCAACATCCCATTTACCCTTCTGCCTCCCAAATAATCCAGCAAGACCTATGAGAAAACACTCTTTTATGTTACTTACGCTTCCGGAGAGAAGTCTTTTTCTTTGCAAACTTCCATCAGTTTGGGAGTCAGCCTGTACGCCTTGAGTGACAAAGACCCTTGGGCAGTTTTAATGGGATCTACAATTAAAAGTGAAGTAACTGTATTATCACTAACCCCAGATTGCTTTTTTTTTTTCCCTTTTTTTTTTTTTCACATCTGAATTACATAAACTGGAGGAAAATAACTACGTAGTCCTATTAAAAGAAAAATTAAGACAGCCAACACAGAGACCATAGCAGAAGTAAACCTATTGTACTGAAATGTAAAATAAATCCCACTATTTACAGTGAATCTAATTAATAAACTTCACTTGGAGAACATGGGGGGATCTAAACCCATTCTACTCTCAACAATATTTCCCCATTAAAGGTCTGATCCACATTTTCTTTTCCTTCACACGAACTATCTACAGAAATTATGTAAGAGCTACCTCATTTAAATAAAGATTTTTCCCTCTAGTCATTATGCAGTAAATTAAAATATTCATTAAACTACATTTTATACCCAAAAAATTGTAATTTTAGAGTAGCAATAAGCTAATTCAGAGCAAGTTGCCCTGCTGCCTCGTGCATAACAATGTAACTGATATATAAAGAGATTAGTTTTGCCTTGACACACTCTACTGAATTTAGGGGGAAATTTTCTAAACAAACTGTTACATTCCTAGGACAAAGAAGCTTAACACTTGCAGCATGATAACGGCTGACGCACGCCAACACAAGAATAAAAGCTGTGTTAACATTCATGTTGTCTGAAACTCAACACAGTAAAACTTTTAGCAATCGGTGATAAAACAAAAACCAAAATAGACTGAAACAAGTGGAAAATTCATCAAGGTCTGATGATGCAATGTTTCCAGCCAATATAAGTATACTTTAACAACTTGTTCTTTACTGTAATCCAATTGTTAACATACTGAAACAATTTTGGGGCAGCTCATAAGATTGATCGTATTCATTAGTATTTTTTCTGACAGATACTCAGGACGTTACATTTACTTCTCAGCTGGAAACTATATGCAAGTCTGCCAGATATGGCAAACTGTGAGTGTTCGGGGAGGGGGAGGCTATAAAGCTGTTAAATTGCCTACGGTTCTGATACAGCACAGAACATCTGGTCTGGAGAGCTTGAGGAAACACCATTAAATAGGCAGAAAAGAAAAAAATCTTTGTGCTAAGAAACAGTCCAGGTTTTGTATGCTTCTGTCAGAGGCAGAAAAAAAAAACTTGGCAATTCGCGTGATGATTGGTCGGTCACGTAGGGAGCCAGACACGCCAGCAAGTGGGGTTTGTTAGACATCTGGTCGGGTTCCACCAGCCCCTTCGAGGAGGGAGGAGAGATGAAGGAATAAAAATGAAGCAGCTACTCCAGCATTCCAAAACGTACACATCAGGGCTCTGATAGCAAGAAAAATAAACAGAAAGAAGGAAACCCTGTCTAGACTTAGCTGCTGCTGAGGCTGCCGTAGACACAGGGTTGGTATTTACTCGAAAAGGCCTGCCAGGCTACTCTTACAGGCAAAAGACAGAATACAAAAATAGTAGTAATAATATTAAGAGGGGAAAAGAATAATAAAGAAAACCTCATACTAACCGTAAATGAGAACTACAGACTCCTCAATTGCGTGCTGGTAACTGAACTGGGAGTCCAGGAGGGCACGAGTGACAAAAGAGCCATAGTACGTGGATTGGTACCAGCCAACGTGAAGATGATCAATGTTTACGTGGCGAAGGCTTCGCATCATTTCCATCTGGTATTGAACTAGATTGAATAAAAAGTATGTTTAGAAAGCAAGCTTACACAATCTGCACTATTTTGAGAGAGAGCGCTTGATATTAAATGAGTAAATTGCATTTTATTTTATTTTCATTTTTACAACTTTGTAGAAGTTTGTTTATTTACTGCAGGACGGCCTTCATTAAAATCCAGAGCTTCCTCAGAGAAGGAGAGTAAGACCAGCCTGAGTAAGCAGACTTTTTTCAGCTGCAGTTAATTGCTAAAGTGATCAACAAACTGTTACACGTCATTTACAGTACGTTTTACCTTGCTCATTCATAAAAAAAACCCCTGATACTGGGTTTCATTACTCAGTAACAGTTTACCGTTTGGTAACAAAGAAATACTGTGATTTAAGTCAGAATACTGTCAAGGAATTAGATAACTTTTGGAATTAAGAGGAGAATTATTTAATGAGCATATGAAATAGAAGATAAACTATTTCATGCCTTTTTCACAACATAGAATTACATTTTCCGTATTAGAGATTGGGGAACTAGCTATAGCTGTCAGGTAGTTTTGATTTCATTTATCTTCAACTTTTCAACACTGTTTCTTCTTTTTAGATATATATATAAATGTATAGGTATGCATGTATGTATATATTATACATAATACACACACATTTATATACAGTAAGTCACTTTAGACAGCAGAGAACACATTCTGACAGGCTTTTTTACACCAACAGCTGTAATGTTTCATTGTACCAATGTATAAATTCTTATACTAAAGGCTTCACTCAAACAGACTGCCTTGATGGAAGAGA
This sequence comes from Mesitornis unicolor, assembly GCF_000695765.1. Taxonomy (NCBI): domain Eukaryota; kingdom Metazoa; phylum Chordata; class Aves; order Mesitornithiformes; family Mesitornithidae; genus Mesitornis; species Mesitornis unicolor. Next base: position 9,918 of record NW_010198391.1, read on the forward strand.
ATTCCCTTCAGGAACGTTTAACATAATCCCATCGAGTAGACCAACACACCCTAGCCACCATCAGGCCTTTTAAATGGACAGACGCTGTGCCCACTGGTTAAATTTAAGTAAACAGATTTCAACATGATTATCAGATGAACCAATGCTCACAGACAACTTATAGGAAGTTAAGCTCAATAATACTACACAATCCTTTAAGTTTTGTCTGCAGCCACAAGTTTTACAAATTTAAAAACCAACCCCCTCCTATGCATTGATTTTTTATTAGTTTTTTTTCAAGGCTTCTCCTCCCACAGACAAAAAGATGATGTTCATTTTTAAAGAATGCAACATAAATTTATTAGAAGAAAGAACATGCTATGTTTTCAGACCCCACTTCATATCCTTTCAAGAGAAAAAAAAGTACAACCATAAAGATCCGAGGAGGTATTTCTCAAGATTGGACAAGTATTTTTCCAACTTATCACCCTTACAGCACAAACCGCAGACTGCTGGCCCTTTTCAGTAAACTGCCCTATCATACTAACTGCATGTTTAAAGTAATCTACATACGCTTATATAAGCCCTTGCAGACTTTTTTTATCAGCGTATGTTGATGCTCGCATTCTCTTTCATAATATTTTAGTATAAGCGACTTGCAGTTTGTGTTTCAGCCAGGACACCGTGATAATACAGCATCCCAATACAGCAAACAGTCTGAAATCCCAAAACACGCTGCGAGCAAAGAAAAGGCCCACACCATTTGGCTGTCTCTAAACCAAGGTAAACGTAGAGATGCCACTACACGCTCAGGAGAAACCACAAAGTAGAAGGGATCAAGCAGCAGTTTAAAAGTCAGTTTGGAAATTTTTCCCATTGCCAGATCAAAACAAATTATAATCCCACTTTCATTGCACAACTTCCAGAAATAGTGGCTGGTTTCACGCACGCTCCTTGCACAGCAGCCCTGATGCTTTAGCAGGTAGCATCTCAACACTGCTCACAACAGCAAAGCCAAGATTCTAGCTTGCCAAAGAAGCTCAGTCCTTAAACTTAAAGGTTTTGTTGGTTTTTGGGGTTGGGGTTGGTTTTTTGCCTTCTTTTTTCTGGAGGTGAAGACATTAAGTTTCTAAATTTTACAATTAAAACATAAAAGAACATAGACCTCCCCCAGAACAAACTTAAAGATTCCTGATGTGACCACAATTGTTGAACAGAAAAAGCACATGATCCATTTATTAAATATTGCTAAAATAAACTATTTCTGTGAAAAGAAGCTTGCCAAAGATATGTGTGGAAAGCAAGTAAGATTTGCTTTTGACATGATGTGCTACAGCATGCTAAGACGTGAAACTATGTTACACCCTTTCTAGCCAAATGAAGTAATGAAAAACTAGAAAGGGGTTTTTAACTGAACATAAATGTAAGTGATATCGTCTATAAGAAGAAGGACTCACTGAAAACCATTCAGATTTCAAGTCAGCAATTCTTCCTCTCATGATTGTTAGCAGTCAGATGATAATGAAGGCAACAGTGGAAAACATCTCCAAGAACCAATAAAGCACCAGTAGTTAACATCTCTGCCTTGGGAAAACAACTGCAGAAATTAAAACATGATGCAGTCCCCACTAGGGAGAAATGGAAACTCTTTTAACCAGATATATATATTTTATAACATGTCTTAGTAGCTCGATAGCTCCAGCAAGCTGCCAACTTGCACAAATGGGTAACAGTGGCCAAGTTGTTTTTGTTGATGTTGTTACCACTGCTTCCTTATATCTTTTGTCTAATCTAGAAAACATCATCTTTTTACCTAGAAGTTTAGCACAGAATAGACAAGAGCTCCCTTCTACCCAGCCCTCAGCCTGCTAGGACTTGTGATGGTCACGCACTTCTTCTAGCAAGGAGTCCACTGTTCCCAGTCCCAGTCCTTCCCAAGCCACGCTCCAAAGGTGCCACTAAAAGTGCCACCAAGTCTGAGTGCCCAGAATTGAGGTGAGGAAAAGAGTAGGGGAACAGCCAGACCAGGAGGATTGCCTCCTCTTCCTGGCATTTCAACAGCGTACCTATATTTTTAAGCAGATTATTTGTTCAGGAGGGTCCTTACGATGAGGAAAGCGAACGGTCATGCTGACACTTCCTGGAGTGCTTGCGTTGAAAGCGCACAGCCTCTGTCTCCTGAGCCATCGTGCATCTCCTGAGCACCTCTGGGGTGGATCTGCTTTGAACAGAAGATTCTCTTTTGCTATTATTAAAAAAAAAAATCTTCCTCTAGAAAAGCTTTTTGTTGTTATTGTTAATTGCAAACAAATGGGATGGGGGGAATTAATACAGCTAGAAAGTGTTACTCTGTGTCTAAAGCAGAAAAAGTGCAAAACCATACAGTATGGGTGCTTTGCTTGAAAATAACTGAATTGTATGAATCTGCATTAACAAAATCCCTTGACTGAAAACAGTAAATCCTATTACAGTAGTCTGGTGAGTATTCCCACCTTCCCCCCCGAATTAAAGTAAGTTTTAACAAACTTGTTCTAAACAATTAAAGAAAATACTAAAATTATGTAAATATTTTTTCCTTTTCTAAAAAGTATTGGCAACATTAGAAACTATCTGGGCTTTACCATACAGGAAATATATACCCTACCTTACCAATAAGAAAATAACATACCCAAAATGACAGAATAAATAAACAGCTTATTACTAAAACACTTCCAAAACAAGCGTTCTTGTAGCAACCTGATACACAATGCACGTTTATCACTAAAACGGTATCATTTTCATTTCTTTATAAACAATTCATTAAAATTCGGCTCTCGGGAGGTCACTTATCAACGTACGTGTTGCTGAAGTCTAGCCCTTAAATAGCTATCAGCGTTTCCATCAGATGAGATGCATCTCAGCCTGGCCATACTCAGGCTGCTGGTAAACATTTTGACATGTGAAGCCCTGATCAAAGATGGCCTGGAGGCAATACATTTGATGGCACCTCAGATGCTCAAGGCCTTAATTTCCAAAGCATATTTTAAGTTGATACACCTTAAGAAATCTGGTTTTAAAAGCTGCAGCCGTCTCCTAAAAAGCCGAGCCCCTCCAAAGTGGAAGAACTTGGACACAACGGCCTCCTCAAAAGGGCTCTCTGTAGTATCTGAGAATGAATATCATTTCCTTGCAGAATAATGTGCATTCAGAAGACAGATGAACTACAACTTCAGGCTGTCACTAATTAAAGTTTACCTAAGACTGGGCACACTTCCCAAGGGACACAAGAGTCCATCAGAAGCAACAGCATTCGGCCTCCGCACCAATGCTTCTCTGAATTTAACTGGCAACCAAACATGGCAAGTTTTGGTTATTCTGGTCAAACTACATTGAAAAACAGCTAAAATATTCCTTTTATAGCACCTCTCTTAAACTGGATAGCATTTTCACGGCAATAATTTCTCTCTTGGTAGCACATGTACTACACAAGTGCTATGCGCTACATGGTACTTTTTAGCAGCACAAAAAATTCTGGTTTTTCTATACGTACTAAGCTTTGCCAAACCACATGTATGCTTCAGACAGTATCTTCAATGACTGAAACAAGTTAGCAGATGCTAGTTCAAGGAACCAGAGTATGCATTCGCAAAGATGGAAAACTGATTTAATTTAATTAAGCACAGAGAACTACGGAGAGAAAAAAATAATTCGTTTCCCTCCACACACACAATCTCAATTAATTGTCTAAAAACCTATGAATCAACACTGACTGCATCTATTGATAACAACTCCAACTGCGGAGATACAAATATAATTAGTACCACAGGCAGCTTATTTTGGTTAAAAAGTACAAATATAAAGGATGAGAAGAGAGAAACAGGAACACACAGTTAACTCTGGCAAATACGATGTTTTATCAGAAAAAGCCTTTAGATACTGCTGAAATGTATTTCTTGATCTTAAGTGCGCAACACACGCATGCACCTAGTTGCAGATTTTTATCTATATCCACCCACACACGCACTTCTCCCAGGACAAATGCACAAGGCTCAGTAACTCAACAATTCTCCTATTCAGGAAGAAAAAAATTAAAAGTAAATATTGCCTTCCTCAATAATATTCATTTCCTCCTCTGAAATATCAAGTCAGGGTTACAAAACAGTACTCTGTTTTATGCACTTCTGCTATACTGGGCTGAAAGCACCTGATCTCCTCTAAACTTGGAAGCTAAGCAGACCGGGGCCTGTGCGTAGCTGGATGGGAAAAAATCACCTGAAAATAGGCAAATGTCCAAGAGTCATAGTCAATCATGAGACCACAAAACCAAAAGCGAGTCAAAAGACTTAATTCAACTCCATTTTAATTGCTAAATTCAAGGATGAAAAAAGACGGGCAGAACATATTTTTCCAAAGTGAATTAAGTTTTTCTTAAGGAATTGTTGTATTTTAGTAAGTTTAGCAACTGTGGTGGAAAAACCGCACGCCATGTGAAAAGCACACTACACAAATCTGCATTTTCTTTATAGACTGCGGGACAAAATGAAAGCCATTCTGTAGCAATCGCCTCCACCTCTGCCATCGATGCCACTGCTCTAAGATCAACCCAAGCATCTTCCATGACGCTCATTACAGCAAATGAGGCTTTGCCAGCGTCGTTGTGCTTTATAAAGCAAAAGGTCCTTCATTTTATGAGAAAGAAAAGGAAAAATAGAAGAGGGAAAACTCTAAAGTAACTATTCATTGTGTACACTCGGTGAACTCACTCATTTTGAACCTTGATCACAATTCAGTGTTAGTTTTACTACAGTACTGTGTGATATTAATTGGAAGCTGACTCTACAGAAGATGTATGGGACACCCAGGGAGGTATCACAATCCATAGGCGAACAGTGAAAAATAATGGGAATATAACAAAAATAAAACACGTTTGGAGTGCTTCTGTCTGGAGGTACCCAAGATGTAAGCACGCATCTCCAAACTGTTATTTATTGCCAGTTTAGACAGCAGTTCCCATGCAACAGTCTCCACCAGAAGTGATGATCGGACCCTTGGCAGTACCTGGAGTTTGGGACACAGCATTGGTGCAGACAGGAACTGCCCATCACCATCAGCACCTCTCACAGGGGCCGCTCCAAGACATGGGCCAGCACAAGGACACCCTTCCTGCCAAAGCAAGGCAAGGTAGGAAAGGACAGCTCTGTCGCTGGTGGGAACAGAGGAGGATGAGGACAAGTTTTCAGAGAAAAGGAGTAAAAGGAGGGAATGGGAGCAGGGCGATGTGCGTGACCGGAGAAGGGAAAGCAGCACTGGGAGCACACCACTTCCTGCACATGTGCTGGCACCGGCCCAGCGCGTTCTAACCACCAAATTAGGAGGCAATCAAACCAATCAAGCTATCATATAACCTTCAGAAAAAACCAAATACATCTCACTGACCACACAGTTCCTGACATAACTCAAGATAGGGGAAACTTGTACTGTTTTTAAATAAAGACATCCCAGCCTCAAAAATAGTCTAGAGAAGATGGGTGGGACTCCCAAGATGAGTTACAAAATTGTCTTTTAAGGTATGTAGCAATATTCCAAAGGATAAAAGCATTATAATACTACCACCTTCCAGAAAGATTAAAACACTTCAGTCTTCCAAAAGCACTGTTAAATTCAGAAAACAATTTTAAACTAGCTTCTTGAAATTAAAGTTGAAATCCAGCAATATAATTTCACTATTTTCTTGATGATGATCTTTAAGAATCAACTGCCAGACGACAAATGCAACATAATTTGAAGGTCGTATGCCATGCAGTCGGAGAAGCTTTCTTCATATTTATGTAGAAAGCTCCATCTTCCTAGTATCTTGCAAACACCACTTAATCCTCGATCTCCTCTGATACAGCAGGTAAACATTATCCACATCTAAGCATCCATTTGGTTTACTACACTACTATTTTTATATTGACTGAAGATGGATTTGATACAAGATTAAAATCTTTATCAAGAAAAAAGTTTCTGTCAGCCTACATTGTCATGACAGCAGTAAATTACACCACTAAAAATGCCACCTGGGCAATTTAATTCTTGCCTTTCTTGTAAAAGAGAAAGAAGATGCTATCTCATTTCCTCATAAACATCAAATAACCAAAGAAAGCATGAAATGTTTTCTATTAGGAATGAATTCCCGTAAGCTTCAGCACCTTGAAGCCTCATTTCACACAATTTTTGTCCAATGAATATCATTCCAGCTGCTAAAATGTAAAGTAGGATTAAAGGCATGAAACAGAACCAGCATGGTCAAAACCCAACTGTGTCAGAGTAATCTCATATTTGATTGAGCATACCCTTTAAAATTAATAAATAAAAGAAAAGCTCAGTTAGAAGATAAATTCCTCAAGAATTTCCTTAAGTTTCTTTACTGGCGCCCTGATTTTTGCTCGTTTACTCTAGTGAGGCTATGTTCATAGGTAAAACCTCTTTCTTCACAAAATAGTGTCAAGATATCTACCTTAGTGCCACAAGCTACAAAGCAGTTAAGCACAGGATAAAACAGAAATGTGTGGTGAAAGTCCAATTCTGTTTCTACAGAAATAAAAATACATTAATCTGATTTATATGAAATTTTGTATTACATAAAAACTCAGAGTTTATTAAATAATCTGGAAAAAATCTGAAATGCTTAAAGATTAACAAATTACATGATCATTTTTTACTTTTTTAATGTAACACAGATTTTCACATTCAACAATTTGAAAGCAGAACGGGGGGGACTCAGATGAAAACAACTTAGCAATTGCTGCACTTTGAAAATCAGTAACGTCATACAGTGTGCATCACAAGAAAGTCAGACTGATCTGTTAATAACTTTTCAATAGGTAAAGAAAAACAATGATGACTTCACATGACGGATTCTGAGGCTTTTAAATCCCTCACACCCCATTGAAAAGAAGACAGATTTTTCTTTTTTGTAAAGCTTCGTAGTTTGGGTGACTTGTAGCACACTTAGTGTTTGCATTGCAAAAACTCAAAGGGCAGAGGGAAGAGGAGTGACATCAACAGGTTGCTTGAAACCAAAGCACCCATCTCATCTTCCCAGATACAATGAAGACAGGGGTTTTCTGATGCCTTGGTATTAAATATCCACATCTCTGTTTCGAGGACTCTCTCACACTGCTCTCAAGTTTCAAGTTCACAAAACGCAGTCCGAGCACTGAAGCAGACACACTCCCCATACAGCAATTTTCCTGGATTTTCCTTAGAGTAAATCAGGATTCATTAAAAGAATAATCATTTCTACAGACTGTTTTTCTTCAGTTGAAAGTTATAAAAGCTATTTGTTTTCTGAGACCTCCATCAGCCCATCCTGTAGGGATAACAGTGTCAAACATTTGGGAGGGAGAATCAGTCAAGAAAAGTCCTAATTTTTGGCAAAACAGAAGAACATGGTAGCCTACCCCCTTAAACACGTGTCTTCTGAATCAAAATTATACAAGCATCTAGCTTTCAAATGTGTTAAGTGCACTTGGAAAAAGAGACGAGTGTCTTCACCCTCAGGCTTACAACTTCTTCCACCGAGGACTTCTTTGTGTAGAGCAAGATCTCCCCGTGTGTCAGGAAGCCCTGAAGCAGTCAACATCTACTGCTCCTTTGAGAAGGAAAGGAGGACCCCACACAACCCCAAAATTCACATCAGTTTTACAAAATCTATTAGTTTTATATGGCCCGGGTGCTGTCACTCACTGAACAAACAGCACTAAAATACTGGTTTAAATTCTTTCTTTTCAGTAAGAATAGCAACTTAGCTCTCACCCCTCATTTAAAGCAGTAACACCTAGAGGAACAGTGGCACAAGAACATTTTGGTATGCCTCTTGCAACCCTCTTAAAACGCCACCTGATACCTCTCTGTACCACATCCTGCACAGCAGGTACCCACTTAACTGGCTGTGATACAAAGAAAGGCCTGGACATCCCATCTGCCTATCTTAGAGAGTGATGATTAAACCACATGAAAGTGCCAGCCAAGGGTAGCTTCCTTTGGATCTGCTGTACGATCACCTGTGTGCACTCCTCACAGGATCACAGGATGGCGGGGTGGGAAGGGACCTCTGAAGGTCACCTCATCCAATCCTGTTGCTAAGTCAGCCAAGTCCTCAGGCCATGAACAACATGACTTCCATTCACACAGGGTACAAGTTAGAATCCAGGCAAAGTCCTACCCAGCGGACAGATGAGAAAACATCTCTCCACTGCGAGATCCAGGGTCAGCCATTCGCTTTGCCAAGCACTGACTTGCAGATAAAATGAATCAAATCCTCTTGCTTGCAATCTCTGCTACAATAAACATCTTTACCCTTCTCCAGCTTGCACACAGAAACATCTGAGAGCGATGGGTTCCCTGCTGGTTCAGTTCTCAAGAAGAGAGACCCAAGCACTACACAGGAGACAGAAACATTCATCATCACTCACTGTCACTGGGCAACTCAAAAAGAGAGGGGAAAATCTCAACTTTTACTATCCTAGTGCTAACACAAAAAAACCCCCCCACCACTTAACATGCAGGTTTCTGAAAGGAGAATTAAACAACCCTTTCACCGAAACATTCCTATAGATAAAGTGAAAGGCTTGTCTTGCACATGTGGATGTGGTGGATCCATACTTAGCTGATGTCTAATGAGAACCAGAACCGTGACTCTGAAATAACTACATTTTTAATATATTAAAGTATTCAAAAGGAATACATGTTACCCCAGTATTTTACTGTAGGACGTTGGTTACCAAGAGCTGTTCCCAATTCTCTCTTAGGATAGTTTAGTTTGTGAAACAATATGAAGGAAAGCGATTGTAGACGGGGTCAAGAGTAAAAGACCCTAAGTAACTTTTTCAAGGGACCTTGGTGAAAAATTTACAAATTTGGAGGAAGAGTAGGACCAGTGGTTCAAACCTTGTGAAAGAATTTGCCTGAAAGACTCTTAAATTTTTGCAATTAAATAACAAAGACGCTTGTACATCTCATGAAAACCTATGCCTTTTAATTAAGTCCTCCCTGCCAATGGCCATGGCACAATCATTTCGGAAGCTGCTGGCTGTACCAAGAAACAGCTGGTTAAATCAAATTCTGACAGAGGCAATCCCTTCCTGCACGTGAAAAATAGCCTCCTTTGATTTTTGAAGCCAAATAATATTAAGTAAATGTCAACATGACAGGCCATAGCACTAGCAGTGTATTGGAAATGCAAAAAGTCATCTAGTGGCCATGGATGCTAACAGGTAGCAAGTGCTTACAGTGACAAGAGACATGATATTCTGGCCAGAAAACCATCATCCAGAACTGATGGCATCCAAATTTTCAACACATCTCATCCCATACAGCTAAGCACCAATGTTGGAAGAAAAACAACGTGTTCAGAATTTTGGAGCTAATCAATAGAGAAAGTTTGTTATGCTTCATTAGGTGAAACCTTGTTTTTCTGCCAGTTCCAACACAGAAGTGTTCAAGAACGTAACTACTACATCATTGCATTGTTTCTTACAGGGCTGCTGCCACAACAGCTATCGATTAAGCAGCACGTGCAACATTTAATTAGTGAAACTGTACTAAGGTACTTAACGTTTTAAAAGTGTGAGGTTTCAGGCATAACAGTAGATTTCTAAGTAACTCCAACATGATGCTTTAACACAGCGTCAGCAACTTACAACACAGGTGCTGAGGAAAGCCAGCAGGAAGAGTTTCAAAAGGCTCACTGGCAGCAACTACACTATTTTGACATAAGAACCATGAAAGTAATTTTTCTCCAGCTCCCATTACCTTTTTACCAGAATGCTTACTTCTAAATTTGGGGAAGAGAAATACAATTTAGCATGCCACGCTCGGGAAGGAAAAACATCAGTCCTTGTTTTAACACCCAAGAACCTACTGAAGTACTTCGAAGCACTGTTCAGTCTTCAGAGGCTTTCACATGGATGTGAAGAAAGTAAAACCTGGTACAACTAAACAACATTTCAACTGGCCAAGACAGATCCAGCTCAATATGTTGATGCATTAACATTCTCCAAATCCCTAAAGTATTTTTTTATCAGACTTCCAACCTTGTCTTAGATAACCCAAATAGTTAGCTGTTACAGGTTCCATTTTCATCCCAAGGAAATCAGATTAGACTGGAGCTTCCTTGTTTTCACTAATGCGTGTATGTATACATACATATACACACACGTATCGGGGGGGGGGGAAAGATAAACACCTTCCCCCTAACATTTAAATACGCATTTAAGCAAAAAATCAAGGTGCATACTGTGGTACACGTTAACACAAAGCCATACTTTTATGTACAAGGAAAAACGATGTTATAAAGCAAGTTCAACAGTAAATAATGGAAAGGCCACTTCTCAGCAACGAACAAGACACAGGCAGCCAACAGCACGGGTTTGTTCGTAGTATTACAAGCTTCTTCTCTACCTCCACAAAAGCAACTGGAAAAAATGATCCAGCTTATGATTTCACACCAATAACCTGACAGGGAATATAGACCAAGGTAACTCAAATCCAAAATCCCTATTTCACTGTGCATTAGTGCTGCAGTTAGGAGCCATAAATCTAAGCTGCAGGTACCTACTGAATGGCACGACCATAGGTATTACTCAGAGTTTCTAAAGCCCAGGCTAACACCAGCAATGCCTGTTGTTAGTATAACTTCTTCAATGTGTCCTCAAAGAAATAATGAATGCAGGCCAGCTTCAAGAAGTCTTTTCCATAGCACAGCAAGAGGAACAGTAAAAACAGGAGTGGTTAGATACTCGAGGTAAAAGACAGTCGTGCCTTCTCACAAGCAGCCTATGGCACCTAACAACTTGAGATCGTGCACTACGTTCAAATGCAAAAATATAGAACAATTTACACAAAACTAAAACCCTCAACAGTGTAAGAATATTTAATTTAGGAAATAAAGCTCATGGCTTTTAGATCAAGCTACACAAGACAAGAGTTAGGGTGAATTTCTACCTTTCCTAGGGCTTGTAACATCATATGGCAGGATTCTGCAAGCCAAAGCTAATATTTCAGCAACATAGCACTTGCAACTTTTATATCTAAGTGTGGCTTGTTCTTTTAAAGTAGCCAAGAACTAAACTCACACCCTGTTTAAACAGGCAGAAAAAGTGCTCTGTGCCAAGGAGGAAGTTATAAACTTAAAGTAGGTTTTGTACATGGGAAATAAGTTGGGAAGCAGAGGGGCAGATCCACTGCAATCAGATCACTAACGAGTAAGCAAAAAAGCACAGCGCAATGAGGAGCTGGAGGCAGAAGGCTGTGGTTCCACTGCTTGCTCAGCTGAAGGACCCCCTGATGGAGGCTGGACACATCAATTCTTTCCATTCCACTGAAGATCATAAGCTCTTGGGACAGCATTCATTCACCATTTAATCTGAACACAGCCCCAGAGCAAAGCAGCCCCATTTGAGGAAAAGATGAATCACTCTCTTGGTGGTACCTGTATTGCACTGACTGCCAAAATGTCTTCATAACTAAATTATACTTACAAACCTAAATTATAGCAGGAAAAAAAAGTTCATGAGGATTAATGCTACCCAAACAGACTTCAGATAAAAGACACATGGATGATGAGGCATGCAGGGTGGTGATCAGCAGCACAAAGTCCATCCCGAGGCCAGTCTCTAGTGGTGTGTCCCAGGGGTCAATCCTGGACCCAATACCCTTCTGTCCTCTTCATCAGTGATCTGGATGACAGGATAGAGTGCACTCTCAGCAAGTTTGCAATGATAAAAACTGCGAGGAGTGGTAGATACACCAGAGGTTTGTGCTGACATCGAGAGGGACCTCAACAGACTGGAGAAACGGGCTGACAGGAATCTTGAACTTCAGCAAAGGGAAATGCAGAGTCCTGTCCCTGGAAACGAATAACCCCAGGCTCCAGCACATGCTGACCTGCTGGAAAGAAACTGCAGAAAAGGCCCTGGGGGTCTAGGTGGACACCAAGTTGACCATGAGCTAGCAACGTGCCCTTGCAGCAAAGGCGCCCAACAGCCTCCTGGCCTGGCATTAGTCGAGGGACATGATCCTTCCCCACTGTTCAGACCCATCTGAGGTGGTATGTCCAGTGCTGGGCTCCCCAGTGCAAGAGATAACATGGACTTACTGGAGAGAGATCAGGGACAGGCCATGAAGATGACTGGGGACATCTGTCACACAAGGAGAGGCTAAGAGAGCTGAGGCTGTTCAGCCTGGAGAAGAGAAGGCTGAGGGAGATCTGATCCATGTGCATAAATACTTAGGAAATCCAATACAAAAATACTTTTTAAAAACCAACCAAACAAACAAACAAACTGTAGAGAGGGGTAAACTCCACAGCAGGCTGCTCAGATCCTTGGAGACGATTAAAACCTAAATGGGCAGCCTGTTCCTCATGACCCTGCTTTGAGCTGGGGGACTGGACACGAGCCCTCTAGACAACCCTTCTAGCCTCAACTACTCAATGCTTCCATGACTGGGAAAGATGGCTTAATAAGTCAGAATGTGGTAAAGAAAAAAACAACAACAACAAAAAACCCCACCAAACCTTAATTCAAGTCATATAAAACAATATTGGTTGATTTTTTTTATTTTTTTTTTTTAAAGGGGCCAAGATCACAAAAGTTCTGCTACATATTAAAGGAAAAATTATGGCAATCTAAGCAATCCTAGATTGGTTTGAGTACATTACAGGCTTTTAGAAACAAACAGCTATGGTGTGAAATTTCATCAAAGGAGGCCTTTTGTGTTTCTAAAGCAGTTATCTTCATTCTGCATTCATCTTTTTGTTAGTTATTGAAAACGTTAAAAGCAATTATGCAGAGCACTATATAATTCTCAAAGGATTCAGCCTAAATACTTTTTGAAATTCAGACAAGACACTAATCACAACAGGTACAAAATCTTTGGTTGACACAGACTATAGTTATTTTAGCCACTCTCATTCAATGTCAAAAAAGCAACAGAAATGGTTTCAAAAACTAAACATGGGCAAAACCAGTCTGAAAACATTTTGTTTCACAAACTGTGCTTAGATTTGTGACTGCAGTTCAATACGGCAAGCAAACATGAAAATACAGAACTGTCAAAGGAAACGAAGCCAAGGACTGAACAGCACTGCACTGCAGTGTCGAGAGGACTTGAAACGAGAGGCCTAGAGAATTCACTTATTTCAACAGACAGGGAAACATAGAGAAATACAAATTAAAAAGCATCATAGCATGCTAAGCATGATCTCCTCTGTTTCAAAATGCATTTAAATCGAGAAAATTGAGAAATATACTGTTGCAGCCATCAACAGCAGAGTCAGTACACTCTCTTGAATAATCATATAACCAGAATAAAATCCACATAAATGGCTGAAGATCCTTTCTGTGCAAGATATTACAAAGAATGCTATTTTCTGAAGCATTCCACTGAAAAAGAAAAACTTGTACATGCCACAGACATACATGCATATCAAAGAAAAGTTCAGAATAGCAAGTTTTCTAAGCTGAACAGTGGCAGCTTTGAGGAATCTGGAAAGGTGATAATTCAGTAAGAATAAGCCTGTTCTGTTTAGTTCAAATAATTATTTTAAACTTCCCAGTTTACTTTATTTTTATATATCATGATCATAGTATCAGGTGCCAGCAGGAAATACTGCAAAAAGTTTTCTCTGCCTCAGAGAAACTCCCACATAAAAACTGCAGTTTGTGTTTCCAACACCTCCTTCATATTTTATCATAAGAATATACCCAAGGGGAGAGGAAAAAAAAAAATCCTCCTTTCTGTAGGAAGAAGAGCGCAGCACAGCACTGCTGATTAGAGAGCATCAACGTATCCACACAGACACAGAGCTTGTGGTGTGTGTGCACAGAGCCCTCAGCCATAAAACACCAACTCGGTTACGTTGGTGGGTAGCAAACTAAAGATTTTTTACCGCATAGGAAATAATTTCAGTTGCTGTTTAGCTTAAGAGTCTAAGGCACTTTTTCTACAAATAATGTGTCTTGATTTTTGACACTTAGAATTGAGGGGTCTTGGAAACCGTGTCCCACTCCTTCAGCAGGGGGAAGAGAAGATTTTGTATGGAAAATGGCCCCGCCAGAGTCCTTGGAGTGAGAAACACTCCACAAACTGGCATAAACTACCAAATCTTCAGCATGGGAGACCTAAACCCACCATGATTTCACAAATCCAGATTTCCACAAGGAAATCAGCATAACCCAGTCCATGGTAACCTATACCACTTCTGCAATGGACAACCCTCCAGTGGGATTTCTAGGCAAGTGGCCAAATTAGCAACAGGATCACTCCAACGCAACCAAAACTTTGCCTGTCTCACTGCTGTCTTTCAAAGGAGAAGGGGAGCCCTGGCTGCTCTCTCCTCTCTACTCCTCTGTCCCCACAAGGCCACATGGCAATGGAAGTCTATCCTCAAGGCCTCCTTTCTTGAGCATTACTCTGGAAGCATGAGGAGGAACAGAAATACAAGGCCAGACTCAGAGATATGTCAATTAGCTTTTAAAATAGACTTCCAAATTCTGTTTTGGAGAGCAATTGCTGAGGACATCCCACTGGCTCTGGTAGATAAGATGGCTATAAATACACAAAATACTGTCCTAATATTACTTTTCTATGTAAGCAACTGTAGCTGTGACAAGGCAGATAGGTAATTAAGTCCTAAAGGGGAGGAGACATTTGCACAGTCACAAGGGAGAAATCCACAAATGGAAGAGTACGTACACAGAACAGTTTTTGTTAGGACCTGCTCCATGTTACACAAGAGTTCACAAACTCATTACCCAAATGTGGTTTTAAAATGACTCTCTCTTACTTCTCCTTTCACGAACAAGAGCAATAAAGAACTTGTTTTCCAGTGCTGCATTTCAAGTGCAAGGACTGCACTCGATCTTTGCTTGATTTTGCAAAGTCTGCCAATTTTTCTCCAGAACTCAGGTGTAATATTCAGATCTACAGAACAGACTCAGATTTAAGTGTTTCCTTGGTTCCTACTTACCTTCCAGTTGAAGTTGACTAACAATTCAGTCTGTTTTTTTGGTGAGTTTGCAAACAGGGTATTTCTTTTTCATGGAACCAATACAGCAATGAAAGAAAAGACAGAAGGCAGAGATGGTGCCTGATGAGGAACACCACTAAATGTGCTTGATGAACAAAATAATCACTGAACAGACTTTAAAGACATTTCACTTGCTGTCCTCTACATTTTTCACTGGTAAAACTTTCCAAAGTGTGGTTTTGTTTTACTCCTGAACCACGAGTGACAAGTACTAAAATTCGCGTTAGCAGATACCAAACACACACGAGCTTTAGGACAATCTTCTAACTCCAACACGGCAAGGACAGCACATGATTTTAAGCAGGTGAGCAGATGCAGAGCCACAGAAGCTGAATTTCTGACCCCCTGTCCTGCACACAGCGACGGCTGCTGTGCAAAGAGAGAGACAGAGCCCCAGAAATGCCCAAAGAAATATTTCCTTCCACAACCACCAACTGAATCACCCTAAGGGATCTCGTCTTCAGATTCACAATCATTACTGAAAATGCCGAGGCTTCAACCAAAAGCTGTAAACAAATTTTAACAACAAAGATGTAAGATATTCTATCGCATGAACTATTACTAAAGAAATATAAAAGTAGACAATATGCTTACATAAACAAACAAAACTTGCTCAGTTTAGGGTTACATTGTGTCTTCACAAGCTCAGAGTAAATCGAACTGGATCATTACATGAAAGTATAAAGTATCTTGTTGAAATACAGTTTAAAAGAAAAATGTATTTAATGAGACATCACAATGCTTCTTCAGGTTATGAAAGGGTTCCTTTATCTCCAAATACCCATAACATGTTTAAAATACATTCTGAATTTTGATTTCTCACAGTGTTTGATATAAAAAAAACAAACCAGAAGGTTGCCCTAAAGATAAATGAAACATCTGGTGAAACATGTAATAAGCTGCAGGCTCACATCTGCTACTGAAGTTAGTATTCCCGCACCATAGCTACAAGCTCTATGCAAAGCTCTGTAAGAATAACTGAGAACAGCGAGGATTATAGGGAACACATTCCTCAACCTAAATTGATATTTCCTCTTCCATCTGAATCAACATTGGGCTTCCATATGTCCAGCGCTAACTCTCAGTGGAAAATAATTTCTAAAAGTAAAGTTTAAAACCTATCCTATTATATCAGAGGGGGATTTACGCAGTTTTATGTGTATGCAACCATTTATCTAGGCATATTGATATACACATATATAAGGATATGTATATCTAGTTTTATCTAGATATAGTCTTCACTAGTCTTAGACCACAAGCAAACTTCCAACAATTAATTCATCCATCCGTCATTACACTTGACGTGACTTATTTGAGAAAAAACAAGTGTAAACAGTAAAAGGCATAGTTACTGTAGTTATGTAAAAGTGAAGCCTCAAGTATTTTCAAGCACTAACTGATAGAACTGAATGTAAGATATTTCCTATGGAATAAACTATGTGTGACTCGCACTCCTGTTTCTGTAAGAAGGTTGCTCAGTATTTATCTTTTTTTACCCATTCACTCCTAAACTTTCAATTTCTTCCATAAACAATGACAGCAAAATGTTTACATTTAATGCCAACATAAATTGCTTTGTATTTGTGACATTTTAAAAAGACCCTTTTGTGCCACGGAGAGTTTAGAAAAAGGCAGATATCTGCACAGCAGGGAAAAAAGCCACTTACATTCTGCAACAGCTGTGAAAGATCAGTCCTCCAGAGTAACCGAAATCAACGGCAAACTGAGAAGTGTTTAGGAAATAAAATGTTTCCATCACCTCATACTATCATTCACTTCCATTAGTACTGATGAAAGAGAGACGGGATTTTACACAGTGTTATAAATGGTAGGAACATTACTGACAGTGGAAACAGAGCTTGGTCACTAAACAATTCTAACATCAAACCTGGGACAAAAATCAGAGGAATAAATACCCTACTGGGCATTTGGTTAGTCAGACTCAGAAGATGAAGAAGGGATATGCAGACCCAAACTTACTTTTCCTGGATAAAAAAAAATTCATAGTAGAACTGAAAGCGATTAAAATGTTTCATGCCATCACAGGAACACTGAAACTTTTCCACCAAGTAGACCACGTGTTAACACAAACTGCGTTGCAGAGAACCTTGTCACTACAGGGCCATTTACTCCCGCTTACCTTCGCATAATAGCCTTTATTATAACAATCAAAAAGTTTTAGACGTACAAGACATGCAAGACATGAGACAAAAGCAGGGAACAGAAAAATATGATGTGGTCAACTAGGGAAAACAGAGATTAAGAACTGGCCAGGGAAAAGGTGGTTAAGCAAGTAGCGTCATGATATAAATCATGATACCAAGAATCTATCACGCAGAAATAGATTTGCAATACCAAGCATACCACATTACGAGGTGTCGATATTGGGCTTGTGTCCTGCTCCTTGACGCACCGCAGAAAAGTGATGAAAAGTTCCAGGAGAAGAAGGGATGAAGAAAGGGGCCACCTCGGACACAACGAAAACAGTGGGGCAGAGCGCGCACTTGCGTTTGGTTGGTTTTCAGAAAAAGCAAGTGATCTTCCACTTCTGTTCCAAAGGACCGCTGCAAATACCTTACCTTGCAATGTAACTTTGAAATACTCTTGAAAACAAGTGTGACAGAAAAGCTTTTCATAACTCAACTCCACCGGGGGGATGGATGACACCACAAAACCCACCAAACCAGTACAAATGACCGGATCGTTATTCTGACACGGACAGCCCTACGAAACTTATATGCTAGGGTTTATAAATCATTATCAGTTTACACTACCTTGTCCGTGTGCAGCAGATTGGAGGAATCTCAAGCAAAGTATCATTTAAAGATAAATACTCCACTAACCTGTCTGTGTGAGCTCAAATTCAGTTCTTTCCTTAATAAGAAACAGAAGAGTTGGTCAGCTTTTCTACACAACTTGACAAATAAATCTGCAGCTGTGACACAGATAATATTTTGCCCAGGCTTATTTCAGAAGTACTGTAGCTGACATGTTCTCTAGATATTTAGCTAAGAGTAAAACAAGTTGCCCCAATAACATTTACAGCTCTTGTTCATTTTATGGTAAAATAAACTTGCCGTTGTGTTAACAGACAGCAAAGTAAATAAGATGGGAACAAAAATGACATTGTTTCATGTTACACTGCATCCTATCTACGCCAAATTGCTGCTGAGATGGGTGGTCCCTCCTCAATGTTCTTCCTCCAGCTACATGAGTTGCATCCACTCCTTAAGAATCACTCTCCAGTGGCTCAACAAACTCATCTCCCTCATGCTGTGGCCACGCCATCGCTAGATCCCATGCCACGGAGCAGGCAGCAACGCGCAGCCCAGCGCAGAGGAGCAGTTGCGACCCCCCATCCCTCGGCTGCTGGGCTAGGTTACATCTGGTACGAAGCTTCACCTGCAGACAACAAATCCCTCCCTTTACAATGAACGCTATCGTAACTAAAAACACTCAATCCATTTTTTTGTTATACATCATGCGAAAAACCTGTCCTAAAATAACAAAGAATGGGTAAACTACATGTTACGGTTAATTTACCATTCCTGAAACCGTCCACCTTATTCAGTACGCTGCTGCTTCCAGGCCGCAACATAAATGCCTCTGTTACCTAAGGTTCGCTTTACCGGGAACTGAGCTCTGAATGGCAGATGCTTGAATTACAAAACGTAACAGCCGAGAGACTGTTGTTAGAACGTATTTAAATTAAACACTACCTATAACGGTCTTCCTATAACAAAGATCATTTGCTTCAGAAATGGCAAAGCAATGAAATGGTCTGCTCCTGGTAATGCACACACTACCAAGAACTATAACTAACTGAGAGAATCACAAGAAACAAACTTAAATAGCATTAAAATGATTTAAAGTTATCCAGAACTTCGAGAATTTATCCAATAATACATATGTACAGCTTTACTTTGTTTTTCACATATGAGAAACTGAAAAAAGACTGCAAACTCAAAGCAACTTTAATTCACTAAAGTTTGGAATGTGAAAGAGGACAAATCCATACTCAGAATGTCCCATGCACGCATACAGGATTTATGCAGCAAATGATTAAAAAGGAGAGTCAGAAATCCAAAAGAATAAATCTTTTCTTAAAAAAAAAAATACTTCTGTGCAAAAAGCTGTGTAAAAGGTAAGCATCTGCTTTGTCTACTACAACAGATACTTTGGGGGTAGTGCGTACCAATACAGAAAGTAATGATAAAGGAAAGCTCCAAAACAGTTTGAAATGGAAAAACGTGCAATAGAAGACTGCATTAATATTCAAGGTCTACTGGCTGCTTGGAGTTAGAATTACAGATTGGAGTCTTTTCACATAAAATTAAAATTATTAGGAAATAGTTCCTCTGAAAAGTTATACAGCCAAGTAGAGTTACAGGGCTTGGAAATGTTGACATATCTCGCGTTAAGTCATTCTGCATTCTTCTCCCCATCCTGCAGAGCATGCAAACCACTGCTCCCATGCACACAGCTCTGCGGTGCTGTCGGCAGGTCGAGTAGGATCGAATTATGCAGAGGAAATAATGGCACACATTGTATTTCACTCTGTGACCAACTGACGACCAGATGAAATAAGTCAAGACAAGAACCATCAAAGAAAGTATCTTCCCCTCTACAGAAGTCAATACGGACAAGATGACTCAGAAAGAATATTACTCAAACACCGACTGTGAACTGCATTTTTTGTGAGAGAGAATAGAGACTTCTGTTCTTGGCAGACTGGTAAAACAGCAGAACAATTTAAAGGATTGAAGCATATGTTTAATTTTGCAGCAAATGCAGGATCAAGTCTCCAGATTTGATCCTTCATATGAGATCCCAACAGCATGAGTTTCACCACAGCACCAGCTAACACCTCCATTTTTGAGCATTCTCCTATTGCATGAACGCTCCTTCACCAGCACAGGCTTTATACCAGGAGTCTGAATCACCTTTTCCCCAGTTCTCAAGACATCACAATTTCCTCTCTAAATAGCACAGCTGATCCTAACCAGTATATTTTCTCCTTCTTTCCAGTTGGCCTTCCTCCTTACTTTGATATTCCCTACTGCCCATTTTCTTGTCAATCCAAGCAAGCTTTACTTTACATGAAAATCCCCTTGGAAAACCTCTGCTTTTATTGATACATAAAGCTCACTAAATAAACTGCTGACAGTCAGCACATGGGCATCCTCTCCAGTTCTGTCCTAGGCCCATCCTCAAGAGAAGTCAATCACATTTTAAAACACAGTCTTTACTATGTACAGGAACAACAAATGGACAATTAAATAATCCAGTTTCTTGATATTTTCTTGACTGTAAATCTGACATGTGCTTTCCTTTGGCTTTGACCAGTATACTGATAATTTCTTCATGTCAGTTCACAAGCTGACACAGACAGTTCTCCTATACAACTACTTTAATACAAGTCCTCCTATACAACTGCTTTAATACACTCTTAACAGAGCATTACAAAGACTGGAGCAGAAGGGAAGAGGTGTTACAGTTACAAGAAGTGTAAGTTGATCTCTCCACTTTTAAGGCTTTTGTCTGCCTTCCCATATTTTACAAGTAATTTCTCATGCATTACTGAAAGAAAGGCTTGTTTCCTTTTTGCTGTTCCTATACCCCCTATACACATCCCCATTACCTTTTTGCAGTATTTCAATTAAACTTATGAAGAAAAGCACAAACACTGCCCTTTTTGCTTATGAGAGGTTGTCCAAAACCAGCTGGCAAATCCTTCTCATTATTCTTTGAGAAACCACTCCTCTGTCAGGATGCTTAAGAAAGCCTGATAAAAGTCTATTAATTTATCAGGTCTATTTTAAAACGCACGCTCAAGTTGCTAACGCTTTCAAGGACAGAAACACGGCAGTTGGTGCATCGCATACATGCAACATGACCACATTTTGGTTTGACAAATATCTTAACACAAATAAGCAAAGATACAACAACCCCTTCGGGCCCACCTTTTTAATACAGGTTACAGCACCAAATGGCCATTGCAGGAAGGAGGACACCTTCCTATACACTTAGGAACTTAAGGACCCATTTACAACTTCTGAGTCACTTAAATGTAATTTATGGAAAAAACACTGAATCCTGTGAGAAACCAGTGAGCAGTTCATGAATTACTCTAAAAATCCTCTGAGACACCCAGCTTTTAGGCATGTAAGAAACAGCAGAGAAAACATGCTCATGTTTGAACAGAGACAGCTCATTAAGCTGGGTACTAGGACACAATTAGTATTTTTTTTAAAAACCGTTTCAGTATAGAATTAAGAAAACCACTTACAGATACGGTCCTCTCCATCTCACCAGAACATTAAGTGCAATAAGTTTAAAATGTGCTTAAACAAAGAATTCATGTGGGGTTATGTGAAAAAAATCAAAATGGACCAGCTAAAGCACAGGAAAAACTTGGTTAAAAGCTAGTACTTTATTTTCAAACAAATCCTGTTACACTGAAAGTTTGTTATACTTTGAAAAACAATTCCTGTCTCCAGTAAAATATGAGATCTCTCACCTTGTCCTCTCTTCACTTGCATTTTTCTGTGAGGACATAACATAGCACTGCCTTATAAATTTGGAATGAAAAGTTATCATCTCCTTCATTAAATATTTTCAACATTTAACAGGGCAGTTATGCACTGTTTTAAATAATGCAGTTTTTATTTTGTGTTATTATTGCTTAATTCTGTTCAGTGACATCCAGTTATTATGGCCAGATGACAGACACCTTCTCATTCTGGGGTGAAATGTCAACTGAGATCTTCCCTGCCACCAAGTTAGCCACTCTCTTCATGTTTCTCCCTCTCCCAGATGAAAAAGGGAGATCGGTCTCAAGGGAATAAATTTTCCTCACATATTGTCAAGGGACATTCACAATCTACCACCCCATCCTTCCTCCACCCCTTCATTAACTGCTCCCTCTGTCTGCAATTGCCCCTCTCTCCCACAGCAGCCATGGCCACTAGGACACCCAAAACACGAGAAGTACCAGGAAAACCTCCATGTTACTTCAAAGCAATTTAAGACAGTCAAAACAGGAGCTCAAAAAACAGCAGGATTCCTTCTGTCCACAGCGTTAAGTGTTCAGTGTGAACAGATTAGGACCAAGTCAATTTGTCAGTGTCCTTTCCCTCAATTATCTGAGACCAGTGAAATTTTCAGAACTGGGTGGGCAGCAGTCTTATTCTAAAGAAATGCTTAAAAATCCTGCTTCAATTTGTCCACTGCAAGGAACATTGCAGGTACCAGCTTCATTCATAATCTTTTATGGAATTTTATACAATATAACTGAAAATCTGCTGTGTTTGGGGGTTTTTTCCTCCATTAGTTGTAATTGACTTACACAAGCTGCATGGAAAAAAAAACCTTAGGAGTCATTAGTTAATTACATTTAGAAAAGCAACATGTTAAAATCTTCCTAAAGATTTACTTTTCCCCTCCTTCAGTATCATAGTAAGAACCACAAGTTTTATTTATTTTGGAATGACTTACAACCCTTTTCCTCTAGCTGGTTATAATATTGTCCACTGTCTTCTCATAGCTGGGAAGCATTCTCTTTTTTTGGGTAACAAATTATACAATCCATTAGCAGGTCAGCTGTTTTTCTTTCTTTTTCAACTTCCATGAAAGCCATCCAGCTACAGTAATTTACTGCAATTTACTTTCTTCTTATTTGTAAAGAAAATAAAATATTCCTACAAAAAACAGCAGCCAGAGCAAACATCAAATCCTGGGACTCTCCTATCTGTTAAGTCCTGTTCTCCAGTTGGTTTTACAACACAGTTAAACATCTTGGACAAATTTTTTTAAAAGCACTTTTCTGCTGAGGGGGAGGGAGAGCACTATTTACATACCCAGTTTTCAGATAAATCATCTTTAAAATAAAATCTGGCCTGGAACATCAGAAAACCAGTAAGTATGGTATGCCAAAAACACATACCACCATCTGATGGCACCTCAAACATATTCCTCTAGTCATTAACTTCGTATGTATCCTGACATGACAATATTTTGTATAAACAGCTCTCTTGTTTCAGAAAATAATCTGGTTTTGTTGAGGAGAAGCAAACCTCTTTCCTAGTATGCAGACAGATCACCTTCTACAACATCTACACAGTACCCAAAGTTTTCGTAATCTCTGTCTTATATATGTTTACCATGAAATAGAGCACCACAATGGAGCACATGATGGTAAAGTATTTTTAGACATTTTGAAAAAGCATACAAAGCATGATCCTCAGAAAAAATGGGAGAGGGCCTGTATGTTTTAGCTCTTCACATTAAAAACTACTTAATGCTCAAGAAATGAGACAGTTCACAGCTATTTCCTTCATTTTTTTGAAAAGGAAAGCCATGGTTTAATAGGAAGGGAGAGGATTAGCCTATGAAAGCCTGAGGAAAAAGAAAATTTTAAAAAATCTTTTTTAACAGCATACACAAACTGGAAATAGAAATTCCTATTAAAAAAGAAATAGTCAAATGCTCTAGAACAGATGCCCACATTGTGATTTTGTAGTGTTTATGTAACTGAAGAATTGAAAATCTGCCTAGGTGACACAAGGCAAAAGATTGCCATCCTCTGCTCATCCATAGCACAGGTTAGTGCCGATTTATGGGGAAGCACATTCGCTGCTGTCAGATGTTCAGCAGTTGTGCTACTGGGAGCCAGAGAAAAGCCTCCATGAAACACCATACCTGCACGTCTGGCACGACCAAGGGAACACGTATATTAGCTTTTCATACGAAAGTTCTCTCTTTACTTAGGTTAGCAGCAGGAGTTAGTTTTAAGAATTACACATTTCCCTCCGTGTCAAAAACTTGCAGGTCCTCAGGGTCTTTCGTGGAGGTAAAATAACCACTTAACACACACAGTTCATCCAATTTCTCAAATGCTGTTTTTATGCACTGAATCAAATCCTTCAATTTTTACAATGTAGGGGATAAACTTAACCATTTTAGCCTTATCTTTATGAAAAGAGAGACTACGCTCCGAAAGAAAAACCAATACTTTGGCTTATAACTTGTACTTTCCATCACCATTTCAGTCCCAGTAACACCAAATTACAACTCACACCAAAGTAAACACATTATTTCTTCAGGTATAAATTCTCCTTTTCTCTCTCTCCTCTTCTCATCGCTGTGATCTCTCTTAGCCAATTTAATGCCCGTATTTCTTTCCATTATCCCTGCTGCTAAAGCTTTGTCTGTTTAACCATGCAACCCTCACTGAGTAAATATAAAAGAAGTAAATTATCATCTTGTAAACATAAAAGCAGTAAGCTATCATCTTCTGCACTTCTCTTAAGCATTACTCTTTGATATGTTTTGCCAATTCTTGTGTGCATTTCTATTTATGACTGGGGACCGGGGCTAATCCATCTAAAATTTTCTCCAAAATCCTATTAAATACATTCTTTTTCCCCAGTATAAGTTGTAGGTAAACATTACCTAGTAGCCCATTTATTACTTAAAATTAATAACCTCCTTGGCTGTTCAAGTCTCAGTATGTAACTGTTTGGCACATCTCTATTTCTCAGCAGAATGGACTTGTAATATTATTTGACAGCTACGACATCAATTAATGACCACATGAAGTCTTCATGATATAGAATCATATAACTTCCATTAGGTTATATAAAAATTATTTATTATCAATAAAAATAAGAACATCTACTTCTAACAGCAGTGTTTCTTAAATAAAGAGAATGTATTTATTTTGAAGTATAAATTAATAAAACGTAATCTTCAAATCAATATTGAGCTGCAGTGAAATTACTACTGTCTTACTCTTCTGGAGAGTAAAATCTAATTAACTTGCACTAAAAGTAGCCAGTTCAGTTAAAAAAAAAAAAAGAAAAAAGAAAAAAACACACCTCCTCCAGGGCTGAATCATTAAACACTAAAAACTTCATTTCCAGCCCACTGTGAAGGGAAACAGCAAATTTGTGTTTCAAATAGGTCAGATGGATTATTTTCTGTAAAGACAACACAACTACCTGCAAAGAGGTACATTTTCTTGGCATTCTTATTTTGTGAACTCTTTTGTAGAAGAGGCAAAGCAAATAAATCTGCCCTTCAAATGAGCCATCCAAGCTTTTAGAAGTCTCTTCACATTCCTTTCTGGGGTTTTCTGCATCTTTTAGAAAAAATTGTGTAATGCATTTGGGAGGCCCTAGTACTTAGAATGATACCAATTTAAAAGAAGGAAACAACATGTTCTTTTGCCAGATGCCAAATCAAGTTGATGTCCCGGGCAGGAACAAAGAACCACCATGCTCTCAGATAACAATTTAATAAAATTTGTGGCATCTGAAGTAGCAATCTTTACCTCAGCATGATACTTGCAGGCATCAAATTTAATAAAATGACCCCAATAAAAGTTAATCAGAAGTGTTTAAATGTATTGGCAATAAAACAAATTTTATGGCCAGCAGAGTCAGTTATCTTCTGTGTGACAAATTAACTGAGCACTGAAAACGGGCGATGCATCAGTACCATTTCAACGACGACAAACGCGGGCAAGTCGGTCAGGAGGGAAACCTCACGCAGAAGGGGCATAGAAATGAATAAAACCCCCACGCTACCACATATTTTGCATCACACAGAACAGAAAAAACAACCATAGAGTTACTGAGGTTACTGCAACAAGTACTGCAGTGATGTCTGCTCTTTAATTACACCCCAAATGCAAAACAAGCCCCATTAAACACTCGACGGAAACAGCCACGGTCAGAGGGTTTGCAGGTTCTCTTACAAGACAAGGGATTAATTCTGCTCCGCTGTCTATCACGCAAGTTCCAGTGCCCACCAGTATGAGTCTCTGAAATTTGTAACGTACCTAATGAGACCCTAATTAACTTCCATGGGGTTAGGAGGATAAACTAGAGGGAGCTGGTTAATATTACAAGTACACAATACATGACAGGAGTAAAAGAATCGTTTTTAAAAACAGCTTCAGCAGATGCATCCAGCTCAAAACCACTCAAGTTTCTGGTTATTCTAACTTAAAACTGGTAAGTTTTCTCCCTGGAAACAATCCATCACCTTTCCCATCACAACAGTCATCCTTGTACCATTTTAAAAGTTTCTAAAATTGTGTCCTGTAACAAAAACAGGCTTTGTGTATCTGTTTCAAAAGTTCTCACTTTAAGAAACTAGCTAAATCATATTCAGGTCTAGTCGCTCTTATTTTAAGGAAGAAGTACTGTATAGCTTTGCTAAATGACATGTAGATCAGAGAAGTAGAAAAATTAAAGAGTCGGTTTAGTGTAAAAAAAAAAGTGTAAATAACAAAAATTTTGTCTATCTTGAATACTTGACCTTATGATTTTGGCTTGCAGCACGAGATGCACTATTGCCTATTAAGAAAGGGAAGAAAAAAATACTTTATCTTGTGAGGCAACAAGAGCTGAAAGATTAAAACCAATTATCAGTCTTGTCAAGTTGGCAGTATCTTAAGGGAAAGTCCTGTTTACTTTTTCTATTTTTTCTCCAAAGCCGAGGTCAAAAAATGTGTTTTGCTTATTGAGGACATGGCTAATACCAGCTTCCTTTCACCACCTCTCACTGTCCAGTGTCTTAAAACTAGAAGAAAGTAATAACAAGAACTGGTACATGTAAAAAAGAAATCATGTTTCACGAAGTTAGGGGTGTATGGGGTGTGTATGCAGTGTCCATTTTTATCCATGTGTACTTCAAACCAGAATATAAATTGTCATTGTTCCAAAAATATCTGAAGTACTTTTCTATCTTAAGAATTACTACTCTCAGTCGCCTTTCTAAAGATAGCTTTTTATACATACTGCTACGGAAGATGCAGCCTGTAGCACTGTTTCCCTAAAGGGTAAATTTAATTTTCATATTCTAATACCTCTTCAACCAAAAACCCAATGTATCCTTTCCCAGCACATATTAAATTCTACTTACTCCTATTTTCATAAGCAGTATAGACAAGCAGGAACTTTATACAGACACGGTTAAAACAATTAAAAAGATAGCTCTGATCATTTTATTCCTAATGTGAAAAAGGGCAATTAGGAAAAACCTAACTGTGAAAGTGAGAGGTGCACTGATACACTAAAACAGAAATGCAGTTTTATGTAATGCTTCTAAGTTCTAACAGAGACAAAGCCATGCCTTACCATGAGCATCGCTCGTGAGTAACGTCTGGCTCACCCAGCATTGCTAGGCCATCACCAGCAATACTCACATTTAGCAAACGAGCATGGTAACTGGGGGATTACTGGTTTACGATTTCTCTAGGAGAAGCTTTAAACCAGCTGCAGGGTGATGAAAAAGGGAAGAAAGTCCAAAGACTGCAATTCTTTTTGTGGTAAAACCCTGCTCTGCTGCATCTAACGAAGATGGACAAGTTACAGTGCTTATAACTCAGTTAAAAGAGCACTTGGCTTCCCTTCCCAGCAGTTCCCTACAGCTGCCACCTGTAAGACCGCAGTTCAAATGACCACAGGGAAAAAAGCCCAGAAAAGGAACCCACACAACTGAGGAGCTGGAGGAGCACGAAAAAGCGAGCATCAGCTACTGTCTTTTGTTTAGGGAAATGAAGTGGTGTGATGTTAGACATTCCTAAATTAGCACGGGACAGACTTCTCCCGCAACTACCCAGGCATCCCAAAGAATTTACTTAAATTCATCTATGCATCAGTTTCTTGAACTGTAAACTAGTGATAGTTTACCTCACAGAGAGGTTATGAGGCAATTAACTGATCATAAAGCGTGCCAAGATCCTCAAATGAAAGGTGCTGTGCAAGTGCAGGGTAGTAATCTCACACTGGCAGTACAAATCATTCTCTTATCCCACCTTCTACCTCGCGTTGGCAGCTTTACAACCATTTAAACTCTCTACTACACACGCTGGCGAGGTTCCCCGCAGCAGACATCTTAGACACAGTGAACTTTTGTGGTTCAGCTACCTACACCTTCCTGCGTAAAACAGGGCATTTGGTTCAAGACAGCTGCAAGCTTCAGGTAGGCTGCCCAAATACACAGCCTGTGAGCGGCACGCAGACATTGCCTTTTTGGCTGCGGTACCACGAGATCCATGAAACTGCTGTCAGCTGCATGTAACAGAAATGTTGCCAGATACCATCTAACTTGCATAAGAGCTGCAGCGAAGGAGGCACAAAAGGATCACTGGCCATCTTTGTAAGTTTAACTTTTAATCGCACGCTTTTCAAAACGTGCATTGGGTCTGTAACCAGACTTAACGCTTACACTTCATTCATCATAATGTTATTTAAATAATATATTACATGAAGATTTCCCTCTCGATTAATAAAACAACCTTAAGTTTGGAGCAGAAAGCGACAAAAACACTGGAAAATCCACAGTCATGCTTCACTGGTGATACAGGGCTGGCGAAGGTAGCAAAAGGGACGGTGCAGCAAAGAGATGGAGCTTTTATCTGCCCAGTCTGCAGGTCAGAGGATCAAGTGCAGAAAAGGTTTCAGAGCACGAAGTGCAGGGGAAAAAGAGCAGCGGTGCAAGCAAGGGCAGATCTGCTCTGTGTTAGTGGGACAGGCTGGGGGAAGGAAAGGGAAAGATCAAGGACAGAAACGAAAAGAGCCGTAAATCAACTGCTACCCCAATGCCATAATCTGGATGGGAGAGACTTTAGAAAAAGACAGTAAAAAATGATTTACCATAAAGGGATATTCCATACAAAAGATGGAAGAAAAAGCAAAACATTTTGGAAAGTTAAAGAAAAGACAGCATTTCCAAGGTTCCTGGTAGGACAGAAGAGGAGCAGTTTTGGTGCCTGCACATGCGGGTGACACTGTGACAACAAAGCCGATCCAGAGACAGCCTGGTGGGACACTACAAAGGAAATGCAAAACAAACCACGATGGTGATCAAAGTTACACAACACTGGTAAAATCCACTTTAGTTCTGCATTCGTTAGAGCTTCTAGTTCTGATTTACTACTATAAACAAAGCCTTTTTTCTCTTCCAGCAGCTCAGAAGTGCTTTGCAGTTCCCCAGGCCTGAAACCGAGGTCCATTTCCATTCTTTTCTTCCAAGTCTCTTGAATATTTTTTCCTTTTGACAGAGCCAACAGCAACAGCGTTTTATAGATGTTCAGTGCGCTGCACACCTTTCTGCCACACAGAGACAAAAAGAAGCACGCCTATACATTTACAGAAGTCTTGACTGGAGAAGAAAAGTATTCTGGGAAGAAAAATACCAACTGCACTGCTAAAGATTTAATACTTTTTAATAAGAGACCACTGAAGTGTTTAAAAAACACCTGATCAATTATGTTGCTCATGTAATGATATATTAATTCTATTCCTACATAACAAAAAATGGGGGTTTTTGTTAACTGGAGGTTTTAAATGGATTTACAGACGGAAGACATTTAGTATTAGTAAATAAATTTAGTGAAAGTTGTGGTTATTCAACCACATCTACAATTCTCTTAACACCTTCAGCCATTTCTTGATAAAACCAGAACAGTGATGCTGTTTTTATCAAGATGTGATGGTGATCTTTCATGACAGTGGAAGCTGTATTACGTTATTCCCGTAACAGTATCCTGTGATTTTTTCTAAAAATGGGGTGGGCCTTTACCTGAGCCAAAGATTTGCGAGATCTTACTCGGTAATGAAAACAAAAAAGTCTACCTGAGCTGAAGGCCCTGAACTCAGCAGCACATTTCCCAGTATCAGTCTATACAAAACTGTGCTGTTAAAAGTAACTATCACTACTTTTACCTGACTTTACAATAAACAAGTATTTGATCAACTAGTTTCCATATTTAAACACACACGTTTGGCAGAAAGACTTAAGAGTACTGTGGAAGTTGTGTCACTGTTTTAGCTAACTAAAAAAAGAGTTAATGGAGATTGGGAGAGTACATTAACATTATGCTTTGACATCCAATGATAAAAATACCATTTGCTTTATTTGGCCAATACCTGTTTAACATTAGTGTAGCGCCGCCTTTGAGAACTGATCGAGACAAACAGATTCATCATGTAAAATGTTTGTAAGTGTCTTAAACACATGGGCTAGGTCCAGATAACCACAGGCAGTCCCAGATTCATCCCCATTTACGCAGCACTTTCCGGTTCACGCCTGTACAGATCTCGCTAAAACAAGTGCTCAGGCACATCGTGGGAGTAGGACCTCTGCCCACTCAGGGCCACTTAAGCTTTGAAGCGAGCTGAAGGACAGTGACACAATGAGAACTTACGAAGAAAGGAGATGTGAAATAAGAAGGAAGGATACATATATGCTGTATGCATGGGACCTGAAAGTACAGACCTGCTGCTGCTTTAACAAAGATCATAGCATGTCTTTGAATGCAAAAAAAGAGTCAACAGTAAAACTAATTAAATATCTAGCTTAATAATTAAACTTTATTTGTTCTAAAAGAGCATTCATGGATTCAATCATGGATTAATGAAACAGTTGCTGGCATATATTTAATGAACTTTAATTTTCACACTTAAATTCCTAAAAAAAATATCAAGGAAAAATTAGACTTTACAGGAAAAAATACGTAAGGCAGCTTTAACTTTTGAATGAATCTGGAAATAATAATAATGAAAAGTCATAAGTGGGGAGGATTGGCCCTATTTCCCACTCACTCCCCCATCCTCTCCAAAAGACTTGTTCATATTTTATCATGAACTGGATCTCAACAACATTTGGGCATTACACTGTGCTTACCATGTTCACATCAACAACATACCTGTGCCAAAAGCAGAAAAACTGCAACACATACAATTGTGTAAAATGCCAAATGATGAAAGGTAAAACACGATTTCTCCTTTATACTATTCTGAGATACTTGAACTACGTTTGAGATGTTTTCATACAAAATCCAGTTTTCCATTTCATAACTCTAAATATTTTCAGTGAAATAAAACCACCTTCATATCAATCCCTTCACAAATAAAAACTTCCGCATATGTGGAGTGGGAGGTGTGTGTGTGTGTGTGTGTGTGTGTGTGTGTGTTTGTGTGTGTATGTAAAATATTACCCCACAAGTTGATCTCATTAAAGATGCTGAAATGCATAGATCTGGTAATTTTAAAATGTCTTCCGAATTCAAGATAAAGAGGATATCAAAATCATAGAGACAAAGCTAAAAGTCATTTGACAGCTGTTTCTTCCCATTATACCTTGTTTGTAGCGAGCATTTGGCTAAGGTATCCTTTGACACCTCCCCAAACTTCCCCCTGACCTGGCACAGTAACCACTGCCCTTACAGTGAATTACCCCCACTGCTGCTTCTTCCAGCCATCTGGGACAGAAGGGAAAAATATGGTGGTGTTCTTTTGCAGAAACCTCTCTCTTCAAGGTGACATCAAATGTCCTTTCATTCTGTCTACTCTGAAGAACTCCAAAACACACAAAACAAACGAAGAAAATTCTAACTCAGAATGATTGTCATCCTTATTATTAAACATTAGTTGTTATCTTGTTATATACTAAAACAATAGTTTAAAAAGTTATTTTCAACAGCGGTGCTGTGTACCTGATAAACTCAACACGGAAAACAGTATTGTCAGAGGCTGAATAATATACTTAAGTATCCATGACCAAACCAAATACACAGATGCTATCAAACAAGCAGTCCTCCTATCTCTGCTAGTCAGCAAAGCTGCAAGAAGTTACAACCTCGGCAGTTCGTATATAGTGATGGTTTCATTTCATCTCTGCAAAACTGCATCACAAAATCACTTAGGTTGGAAAAGACCTTTAAGATCATCAAGTCCAGCCATTAACCTAACGCTGCCAAACTCACCACTAAACCACATTCCTAAGTGCCACATCTACACGTCTTTTAAACACCTCCCATGATGGTGACTCAACTACTTTCCTTAGCAGCCTGGTCTAATGCTGGACAAGCCTTCTGATGAAAAAATTCTTCCTAATATCCAGTCCACTGGCGCAACTTAAGACCATCTCCTCTTGTCCTATATCACTTGTTACTTGGGAGAAGAGACCAACCCCCACCTCTCTTCATCCTTCTTTCAGGCAGTTATAGAGAGCAATAAAGTCTGCCCTCATCCTCCTTTTCTCTAAACTAAACCCCAGCTCCCTCAGCCGCATGTCGTAAGACTTGTGCTCTAAACCCTTCACCAGCTTCATTGCTCTTCCTTTGGACACATCAAAATGTTATTAAGAGAAAGAATAAAGACTGATACTTCCCATATTCAAGTTATTAAGCTGGAACAGATTTTATTAATTTATCAGCAAGAATGAGCAGGATCAGAGGACAGACCTAAGTGTTCCGTCTTTCATGTTAAATTGCCACTTAAACGCGTGAAGGGAAAGCAAAGGAAAATCCTACAGAGCTGCCTGCATCATATGGAGGGCAGCACTGGGAACCTGAAGCCAAGACAGCAGCGCTCAGCTCCACTTGAACTCCTCTGCCTGCTCCCGGCCAAGCGAGTTATGACCACCGCTGTCCATGGCGTGATCCAGACATGTTCCACATCTGCTGAAAGTCACCTACCAGCCCCCAGTCAGATTACAGCTCTTGTA
This sequence comes from Mesitornis unicolor, assembly GCF_000695765.1. NCBI lineage: Eukaryota > Metazoa > Chordata > Aves > Mesitornithiformes > Mesitornithidae > Mesitornis > Mesitornis unicolor. The sequence goes on from NW_010198391.1 coordinate 42,475, forward strand.
TAGCAGGTGCTTTCCTTCCAAGGTTGACAAGCTGAACCAGCACCTCTCCCATCCCAGTTTCTGATTGAGTATTGTCTTGGTTTCTGCAATCCCTCTTTGTATCGTGTCAGATTAAAATCTAAATCACAGCAATGACAAGGAACATTGACACTATAAACAGTCGACTCTTTAAATAAAGTTGTGATCAAAGCCTCAAGTAGCTTAATAAAACCCAGGTGGCTTTAGCTTATCAAATGCCATACTCATTATTTCAAGTGGCCCACTTAATAGATTTCCAGGTGACAAGAAAAGAAGGTTTGTTGCCAGTTCTTTAATTTCTGGCTCTGGTGCCTTCTGATAAGAAGGTCTAACTTAAAAAAAAAAAAAAGTTAAAAAAATACTTATTTTAAGAGTCAGGCTTTTTGCCACAGTTGGCAAAACCACAGAAACCGGTGTGGCTTGGTATTATTCACTATCTACATGAAGCTTAGCTAATTACAAAGGCGATACCAAATGACTCATGTCTGCCATAGTTCTCTGCGGGCCAAAGCATTTGTCCTGGAAAAGCCAAAAAATTTAATGGCAACTTTAAGAGACTTACCATGCAATTTTCAATTAAAAACACAGTCAACATTTTTAGCTGCTTTTGAAAGTCTTTACCTTTAAGAGAAGTATAAGGTCTGACAGCAAGCAGACAAAGAAAGACTATTTGACATTTATTCTTCATTTTAACTTTGTGTTTTCTGCATCCAAATACATCAATTAATTTTTCACTCAAAACGTCATTATAAGAAAACTGAAGATTCAAACATCACAGAATGGAGCACTGGGAATAACAGAAAGCCATTTTCAAATGTAATTTTAAAAAGTAAAAACAAGAGCTCATTTGAGGATGGAGGGACTTTCTGTTTTCAATTCTACACCACTGCATCAAAGTAGAATTTACAAGGCAATCTGTAAACCCTCACCCTGCCATTCATTATTTCAAGTAGTGTCTTGCTTTCCAAGCACATTTTAATTTCTGACCCACTATCTCAACTCCTTTTCAAACAAGAGAGTGAATAAAATTTTTGCACAGAAATCAGGTTTAAAAGTCTATCATTTCCAAACTGCTATGGCATTTAGCCTTCCAAACCCCCATTTGCCTTTCAGTTATAACTGAAATTTCAGTTTCCAAATTAGGCAGGCAGAGATGCCAGTACTCCACTGAAAGCCATTAAGATGTGGACACCTAAACGCCTATACCATTTCTAAAACATTTCGGCAAGTTTGTGTTTGTACAATGTTTAGGGCACCCAGAGCCAGCTGGCGCCTGCAGGCACCAGCACAGTAAAGCACAAATTGCACTGTGCTTCCTGGGTTGAGAGCCACACAGCTCAGGATGGGAGCACCGACCTTGTTCCAATTTACAGCTAAATGCTTCTTACTCCCACTCCTCACCATGTCTGCTCTTATCTTCAGCATTTGGGGCCTACTGGAAACCACCACAACCATCCAATTTAGTTTCTGCAAATTGAGGCATCCCAAACTGATCCTCAACTGCCTTTTCATCTACTCTTCCATCAGCAACACGACAATCAATGATTTTTGACACTGTACCATTCTAACAAGCACATGGCACCAAAAAAAACCCGCAAATATACTTCCAAGGAGGACTTTCATGCCTATTTTTTTGTTTTGAAATTGTCCTTCCCATTCCTCAGGAGAATTGCCGTGTTTGGTCTAGTTCCTGAATACTTGATGCTGCAACTTTGTCTTTCTTGTACATGATGAGAGCTACCCAACTAGAGAGCAACACATCAAGTCTAGAAAACCATCCTCAGTAGAATTAAAGTCATACAATAAAATCCTGCCGTTGTAGCTGTAGTTACTCCTTGCAGAACTCAGGAATATGTTTTTCTACCAGAAGAAACACTTGGCTGGGGGAATGAAGACCTTCAGAATTTCCTGAGTAACAACAACCTCCATTTTTAAGAGTGCCTGTGTTGTTCCACTGCACGAGATAGGATTTTGAGCCTCAGTGTGTACCAGGAGTGGCACCCAGTGTCCAAACCGCATCCTTACAACAGCGCCTTCAATTCCCTTCTCCCACAGCCTTCCCTCATGCCTTTCTCCTAGGCTGCTGCCACAGAAAATCAGCAGCTCTGTGCTTAAACTGTACATTTCATAAAGTATACTTCGATTAAAGCAGTATACATAAAGCTTTTGCCAAACTGTGTTAATCAGCAGTGCACAGATTAATCAAATTTTCAACTATTTAATGCGGAAAACAACTATGAAGTCTGATAAAATTCTCCAGTTAAGCCATACAGCTATAGATTTAAACTCTCAATTAAATCAGCACTTGCATAGGCTATGGCCTTTCAGCTGTACTCAACAACTGATTTAACAGCCACAAGCTGATTTATTCCTGATCATAAGTATTGCTTTAATAGCCCAAACCAGATCTCCTAAACATGCTTTGTTAGAGTAGAAATAAAAATCACTTAAAGAATTAGAAGAAAAAAAACAAAACAACCAACCAACCAAACCTATTTTCATCTTTTGCAGCTACACAGGATTTTAAAGATCATCTATTGTGCTTGGCTAAGACAACCGAGTAAAAATGAGAGTAACAAATCTAGCAAATAAAGTCCGTTTCCTCTCAAAATTGATCAGAGAGATAAGACTTAGGTTTAAACAAGATTCAGCACCTGGAGTAAGCTATGGAGAAAGCTTCCCCCAAGCTGCTGCTAAAGCTACAATTTCTACCTTTTTTTTTTCCTTTCACTATCATAAACAGTTCAGATTTGCACAAACTGGATTGAGATAAAACATTTAATCATTAGAATGATTATCCTAAAGCATTAAACAGCTATTACTCTCTCGGTAGGTAAGAACACAGTATGAGGCAATACAAATTGCTAAAAAGAAAAACCAAACAAAAAAACCCAAACATGAACATGCTAGGGGAGGAAAGAATAAAAAACCATCTATTTCCATCTACATGTGGAAGTCAAATTGCAAGTACTCTTTTAGTAATTTTTCCAGACTACAGCTGGGAGGTTTTCCTGTTTCACAAATATCAAAACCTAAATGCCACCATAACCTGGCTCCCCTCAAGCAAGGAAGCCTGGCACCGTGTACCTGCCCCACGTGTAGTGGTTTGAGGAACATTTACAGGTACCTCTTCAGGAGGCAACCGCCTCGCAGCCAAGTGAAATTCTGTGCTCATGAGAACGCAAAAGATCAGATCTCAGTTATACTGCAAATGCCTCTGAAGCAGCTTTGCTTTCTAAATCAAAGGCACAAAACTGGCACAATATGACAGTTTATCGAGAACTCTAAAACCCTGACATTCAGCGTTTGCAGTGCCTCTCTAACTTACTCTAATTTCTCTGCTGCACAAATGTGTGCTACAAAAGCTCCAAGATATATTGCACAGATTAGGTTTTTATATATATAAAAATATATATACACGTATAAATATTTTTTTTAATTAGCACGCACATACTGAATAGCATATTCAAATCTTGTTAAACTGCTTCCTCGTTAGGACTTTGTTTCAACGAGACTTCCACTTGCAAAAACATGCACACATCGCACAGTAAATCTCTCTGTTAGGTGCCTAATATGGCCAGGGAAACCATTTTGATTATTTTGTGCCCGCTTATGCATTGTCCTCCAAAACAATAAGATAGAACAGCAAGAAACGAGCAATTAAGAGAGTCTGAATGCACATCGGGAATCACTAAAACCCACACTAGCCAAGTCAGGAACAATACGCCTGATGAATAGGCCAGATTATATTAGAATTGTTAGCAAGTGTTAAAAAATTATCCTTAGCAGATGTCCCTTATGACCTAAATATATCGCACAAAGAGCATGCCTTCTTGTTTGCTAAAAAAGTTTGAAGAAATCTTTCCTTTTCTATTACTGACTAAAACCCCACAATGCTGCATGTTGGCTACAAACATGGCACAGAGGACTTATCACACGAAACCTACAAAACTGTACGAGCATTTTACTGAAGAGTAAACAATCTATTTTAAAGTGCATTTTTCTACTGCACAAATTTACGCTGAACTGAAGCACATAATCCAATAAAAGAAACCAAACTCTGTATTCAGCGAACAGTGAAACAAAAGACAAGCTGCACACTACAGCAACTTCTCGACCAACACACCACAAACCCAAACACAATAAATGTCTTGAAGTTAAATGGTCAAAAACAACCTTATCTGCAATAAATACATTTTGTAGACACAATCTATAAGAAATTACATAGATTTAAGCTACTGTGCACTGTTACATGTGCAGCTATGCACATCCAGGTCATTTTCAATTGAGCTTTGAAGAAATTTTTATTTCCTTTAATTCTGCTGTTATTAAGATCGTATACACCGGCTCACCACCCTACAGCAGAAGGCAAGATTTGCTTAGTTTGACCTTTTTCAGTTTCTCTGTATATTTTTTACTTCATCACTGGATTTCACAACATATATTAATTATAAATGAATAATGCTAAAATATCGATCTAAAACTTAAAACTCTGGTAACGATTTTTCTCTACAAAATTTTTTAAGTTCAGCAATCTCTGTGAATCAATTTCTTATCCCTTCAACTCCATTGCTGCAGTAGGTTTCCTCTTAGCACAATGGATTTCAAGTCTGTTCCTCAAATATTCAATATTCAGTACTGAACCTTGGGCCAGTAACGTGTCTCTGTCTTTCTATCAGTAAAATAAACACAAAAAAGGTGCAACTTGGGTTTAATGCGTTCTGTATCTCAAGGATGTATAATTTTCTTCTACAAAAGAATACCGCTACGTAATTTTGCCAGATGATGCAGTTGAGAAATCCATAAAACATTACGGAAAAAGAAACAAGAACAAAAGAGATTTTTCTTAATTTACTACTACTTCTTATTTCAATCAGTTTCTATTATTTTTCACCCAGGTGTACTGATTTGAATTGTTGTTCAATAGAACTATAGGCATTTCCTTCATTTTGGCTCTCAGAATAAAATATTAGCATGTGGGATTTGCTCATTTTGCCGTGCTCTTCTTCAGCTCCCTCAAGTTTATTGCAGCATTCTTCAGGGAAGGAAATGGCTAAATACTTGCATTAGCAAAAAGGGAAAGGAGGGGGAATGGAAAGAGGTAATAAGAAGGTGTTAAAAGAACATTCTCTTCCTCCTGGTCCAGTCATGCTGGGAGAAGTGTTACCAAAAGAACAGAGTCAAAACATCTGAGCAAAGCCACAGAAGGACACAGAGACCACAACCAATCGGTCCCTTAAAAAGGGACATGTTATGGACTGGAGCAGAACACGCAAAAAGCCCAGTGAGAATGACCCAGGCAGCCCAGCAAATGTCCACTGCTGTAGCGCGTTGTCTAAGGCTGAGGAGTCATCCCCAAGGATGAAGAAGTAGAAAGTTCTACCAGAGTTGACAACACCGCCTTTACACTGTCTGGGTTTCCTCCTGGATGAAGCTTTATGTCCTTCAAACACAGAGGGAGCCTAAAGCCACTGCTTTTCCAACTTTTAGCCACCCAAGAATGTACCTACCTACCTCAGCTGGGCAAGATGAACACAGGATCTCCCAGAACTTCTGTTTTATGTTCTAGCAATTGCCTGAAAAAACTCTTGTTTCCTTAAAATACAAATGGTTATATCTAGATTTCTTTCCTGAATTGCAGTACAGCAAAACTGAAATGCTCAGTAAATGAGAGTACATCAGGAAGAAAAAAGCCAGCAAGTTTCACCTTTGCCATATGTTCACAGCAGCATCATTTCACAAACTAATCTGTAGTAGAACAGCAAGAAGAATTACTTGGGAGTCTCTGCTTTGAATAGGAACTAGCACAGTAGATATTGTTTACCATAATATTCCACACAAGTTAACAATAAACTATTAACACAAGGTCATTCGCAGCCGTGTGATTTAAAGTCTGGAGCAATACAAAGAATTTTCATACCTCAGAGTTCTTGCATATTCCCAAAACTTAATAAAAAATAAGGTAATTAAATCTGTAAAAATCAAACAACCTTTAGATGCTTTGTAGCTCATCAAAAACGATTTTAAAAACTTCTGAGTACTCAGGGTAAATAACCTGTGTATTTTCTCTCCCCTAGTAAACAGTAAATGTAAGGACTTAATGTTTTCAAAACGCTATCACAAACTATAATGCAGGCAAAAACTTCAGAGATTAATAACTGAAATCAAAGAACAGATATTAAATATCTGAATATAATTTTATTATTTAATTAGTTATCCTCTTTGCGCACTTTAATGTCTTTAGCTAGACTTGAGCTGATTATATTAGCAAGAAAAATCAAAACCAGAATAGCTGCTCTGTACTATTTCACCTAAGTTGCAGAAAATAAAAAAGGAAATTAGACTTTCAGATTGCTGATTACATAAAAATTAATGAGTTTCTGCAAGTGTTACAAAAATATATGAAATATCCATAAAACAAACTAAACGATCACATATCATGGCTATAAGTAAAGAATACACTTAAGATAGAACACAAACTACGAAGTAAAAATCTCCTGGCTTCAAGTTCAAAACTCGGCTATAGTGAAATGACTGAATGCAAAACTGAGCTGGATACAGCCTTCCAGCTCATTCTAATGCTGCTGAATGATAGTTACATACAGCAAAATGCCCACCACTTAAAACAGCTGCTTCTCTAACTTCATTTTTAGGATCAGTAGTTTATTATTCTTAAGCATAATTTTTGGTAAAGTTCAGCATGAAAGTTTATTAGATACATTAATATCCATTGCAATTGTAGATTATTAGAAAAAAAAAACCCGAGCAAACTATGACAGAATTTTTCAGAACTCAGGCAACCACAATGTTTTTATATTTAAAATTATTCAAAGAAAAATGCCATTAAATATGTTTTCTTACAAAAAAAAAAAGACAATACAGTACAGTGTTTCTGTGTTTAAAAGGAAATTACACTAACTTCTTTTGTAGCAAAATCTGAATGGAACTGGATTTAAATAAAACTTTAATATACTTAAAGAGCAAAATGAGGTCTCTTTTTTATTCAAGATTACATGATGAACAATAGGGTTTACCTGCCACTTTAAAGCATTGCCTCTACAGCAAAAATCAACTTAAAAATCCAGAAATGCAATAAAGAAAGCATTTCAGGCATGTCATGCAATACTATCAGAAAAGGAATAGTTTATATGCAGTTTTTAAGTCTAGCAATATAAACCTACTTAAATAAGCTGATTAAGAAGAGCCATCACGAGTGCTTCCTCTTAGCTCTACGTGTTAGAATTGGGAAGCAAAGAAGAGAACCTGCATAACAAGCAAGCTCCTGTTCTGCTTTTAGGATACAGATACACACACAGAAGCCTCCGACTCAAACGCTACCAATCTATATAGTTTCTTTGAATATGCAGCACACTGTGGCTGATTTAAGAAACTAAAAAACACTGAGTCAGTAGAGCTGCATTTAATTCAATGCACTCTGTAACATTTTCGGAATTCATTTGTATAAAACATTCTATGAACCTTATCAGATGAAAATCATTTTTCTCCCTCTTCTGCCTGCACGCCCCAGGTTTCCTGGCTCAGAAGCAGCGCAGGCCGGGCCCGTGTGCTGGCTACGAGTGCCCTCTAACGGGGGATCTGCCGAGGCCGCTGCTGCCACGGAGCTTCAAAACTGACATGAGGAGACAGACACGTACTCTCCACATTCCTTCGCCGTATTTCAGATAATGAAACGCCCGTTTTCTTAGGACTTTATATTACAGAAATATATTTGGGGGTACATCGCTGTATCTGATATTGACAAGTCCACGTATACGCACGTACAGGGCACTTTAGATACTGCCAGGAAAAGCAGCCTTTTATCTGAATTTCTTCTTTGTTGCTCAGTAAAGACAAAAACCTCCAGCTGAGATAAGTCTGCGCAGTATGAAAACTTACACAAAGCATTTAACATGCTGCGTGCCTGCTTCTCCACTGAATCACTACAATTATGCTGAGCGTGTGAATATGAGTTTCTTTGTAGGAAACAAACCAAGAACTCGCACCGGTGACAGGTAAAGCACAAAATAACTCAGATGCGATCAGCAGCTTTATTTAAGTACCTTGATTATGTGACATACCTTGCTACATGACATCTAATAACCCACATCTCTGACAACTGGTATATGCCAGTATCAGCTCTGGCTACCCACAAAAAAAACACAAAACATGGAAGTCTAGACAAGACTGCTTTGCACGTTTAAAAAGTGACCAACCACCCTCTATCATAACCATCCAAAATCCCTATATAAATTAATGCTTACCAAATCTACTATCTCATTAATTCTTTATACACAAATGATAAAGAAAAAAAAATCCAGCATTCAACTCAATATGCTTTTTACGTAGAGCACAGAGTGAAACTTCATAAATGCATGCACAAACCTGATGGGGCTTTTGCCAGCACTTAGTAATTGAAAAGTCAACATTTACATAGTATAGCTTTCTTCCTAAATTACTACAGGAACTTATGAAAAATACAGTTGAGTAATTCAGATAAATGGACTAAAAGTGGAGCCAGAACCAAGGCTGCGATTTAGGAGCTTTTGGGTCAGCTGTTCTTGTCCTTAGTGAAATAAAGCTCGAATTTCATTTAACTACATTTATTATGCATTTCATAAACATTCCATTTGCTCACAATAAAAGACAACACACGACCTTGTCAATTTTTGTCAACTGTTATACCTAAAGAGAATAAACCTAAACAAAACAAAAATTGTCAGTTACAATTGCATCTGCCTATTCAGAACAGTTACAGCATATGCTCAAGCTCTGTCCTGTAACAGTACAAGAGAAATAAAAGATATGCCTACAATGATAAACCTTTGGGTTACAATACTAGCAAATTTAAGATGGGAATAACTGGAAGTTTTTTTCACAAGGAAAAGTGACAAAATTTAGCCTCGACTGAAGTCTTTACAGAAAGGAGATGAATCAACACAGTTGGGGACTGTGATTTAATGACATCAGGACTTGTACAGCAATATGACCAAAAGAAATCAACCTTCACATAGCCCATTTGGTTGCTATAGGTAGACAGGCACTTTATGGTCAAACCAGAATCTCTCAGACAGTGCCTATCTACCTATAGGGACCGGCACCTTAGGGGTTCATACTGCCTCTCCAGTTGTGCTCACAAGGCTGTTTTTGGAGCTATGCTATTACCCTAATAAAAGGCAAAAATAAAAGCCTAGAAGACAATAAGTAGCATTTTTCTGGTAAATTGCTTTCTAAAAAGCCAGAACACTTCACCACACCACAACATGCTGGAAAGCACAGGAACTCACATGACTCCGGTCTCAAAGCCCCCGTAATATCAAGCAAGTGCAGCAGAGCAGAGACTTCACTTCAAGAAATGCAACCTCAAGAACAAGTCCTCACGTGAAACAGGAATGGCCTTAAACAGGCAACACTCACTTCATTCTCATTGCAGTAGGCAACAGCTCAAAAGCACACACTTGGTCGACTGCTTTATCTTAAATTTACTTTTCTAAGCATGCTCCTTGTAGCTACTCAAAGCCTCTGCAAGGTCACTGCACTGGCAGTACTGGAGGTAAGGCTCAGCCAGATCAACTGCTGTACCTCTGGCTGATTAAAACCCTGAAAAAGCACTCTATAGGAGCTACAACATGTTCCTCCGTATACAACTGCCATCATTTAAGGCTAAATACAAGCCACAGAGAAAATGGTGAGGGTTTTTTGTGGAAATGTTGCACTACATTACTGAGTGATGATAGATCTAAATACAGCCTACAGCACAAAAAAGTAAAGGTATTAGGATCTTTAATCATCTAGATACTTCTAATCTGAAAACTGAAAAACAGAATTAACCTTCTCAGGTAAGAAAGTAAGAATCATGTTGTGGGGGGTGAGGAGAAGGCGGCATCACCTCTTCATCTGTAGCATTGCAGAGGCAATCTAATGAAAACTTTGGACAGTTATAAAGGAAGAAAAAGTTACAACCTTCTAGAATTTATTTTGATGTATAATTATATAACTGCCTCAAAGTTTCTGTTGGCACAATCACCACAGCACTTAATTTATTATCTCAGCTTTGTAAGTAAGGTACTAAAATATATCAGGCTGAAATAAAATGTTTCAAAATACCTTCTCAAAATAATGTAATTAATTCTGGATCTTGCGAGACAAGAAGTACACATTTTTAACTGTTGCTTACCATGAAAGGATTACAAATTTCCTTTAATCAGAGAGACGAGCTACTCAGTGAATAGCACTGAGGATAAAAACAATGTAATGCAAAAGACTGAACTTGCCACTTAGAGACACAATTTATAGATTAGAACAACTCTTTTATTTCTTGAGAAGAAAATACACCTCATGCATTACACATTTTTTTGTAAACCTTAACTGAAACAGCAAAACTATGCTCAGACTAAAGCTTGGAAGTGCCCTAAAGTGATTCTCAGAAAAGTACCCTCACAAAGACAACCTGGGCTGCTGCATCATTGCACAGAAGTGCCTAAGTCAAAAATCTTTCCAGCAGAAATCTGATTTTACCTAAACAAGAGTTCAATCCATCGGATGGAGACAGGGGGCAGGAGGGGCCATGCAGAAACAAGGGCTGAACACGTAGATAACAAAGCATCTTCTTTAATATCTGCGTTTTGAGAAATAAATTCAATACCTATGAGGATTCAAGTGCACTAGTAATTAGGAAAGAGTTATATGAGAAGTAAATGCCTGCCCTAAAGTCCAGAGTGCTGCCCCAAAATCTCAGACATTTGTGTTGCGGCTTCTTTTGCTGAAGACTCAACAACATGCCCTTGTTCTGCAGTTTTCCCCCATTAGCTCACACATCATCAACTAAACTTCACCTACAGATTTCTCATACACAGTCAGGTTGAATCCTTCCACCCCCTCCAAAAATCTCGTGCTGCAGCAGGCCAGCCTGGGTGTTTAAGACTTCCCTGACAGGAAAATCTTACCAAAACATTACACTTTGTAAATAGAATCGTAGGAAGATGACACTGCAGAAGCAACTTTCCAAGACAAAAAACACCTGTGATTCATAAATGGTAGATAATCCCCCCAGGTTTATAATAAGAATTACTTGAAGCTAAAAAAACCTCTCATGTTTTCGATAGTTTCCAGAAATAGTCCAATTCAAACTGCACTTAAAAAACATTTCACTAAAATAACAAGTTTGGTATCATTTCTTTAAAGAAAAATTTCATTTTTTGAAGGAATTCTGTTGTGGCAAATAGTCAAAACTTCTTATCTCAGGCATGAGCAGCAAGAGACAAAATGGCACCATAACAAAAGCATATCTAAGCATATCTGAAGAAATGGTGGTTGCTAACAAGTTAGAAACAGGTCTTTGCAAACTGATTCTTAAATGTCATGCATACCTATTTCAAGTTCAAACTAAGGATATTTTCTTAGCACCCTCAAAAATGTGTTCTATATTAGGTTTGCTCAGTTTATAAAGCAAAGCATTAGCCTAAATGTCTCTTGCCAATAACCCAACGGTTTGCTTGCTCAAGTATCACCCTCCTGTAGGTAAGCTCAATTCTCTTAACAATGATCACCAAGACCACAAGGGAAATGAGTATTTTTCAGGTGATCTGTTCCTAGAGCTACCGCAAGATGATACAGAAATTATTTTTTGAGTGTATCCATTCAATTCTCAGCATGGCAGATTAGGAGTCTGCCAACAGAAAATCACACCGCGATTGCTCCCCATTTCCTCTTCTCAGGAGGAGGCAGCGAGGGGTGACGTGGCCCTTCAACAAGCACAACAGCACTAACATAACATCAAGCATGACCAAAGTCCACTATGTAATCCTTTCTGCAGGTCCAGAAACTTGGAATTTCAACGGGATTGCACCTATTTCAGAATCTTAGGCAAGGGGGAAAGAAAAATTAAGGAAGGGGAAGGAATCAAAAGATACACTAAGAAAGGAGAAAAGACAACAGAGTACACCATTATTCTGATCAAAGGCGACAACACCAAGTACCATTCTGGGTGACGGAGGCGCTGAAGTGCAAAGATAGTTATTCTTTCATTCTGGAACTCTGGGCCTGCATTTGTGCAGATAAACCCCAGTTATGATACACATGTAACATATAAGTCTTGGGGGCAGGAGGAGGAAGGTGCTTTGTTTAGTTTGGTTTTTAGCATCCTGAATTTTAAGGTTCTGGCATATAACAACAGATTTCTCTGCTGGAATATCTGTATCTAGAAGAAAAAAGAATCTTTTCAAAATCTGGCAGGATGCTTGCATAGGAAAACATAGCTCCAGGGAAAACAAACAAGGAGTATTTATAAAACATTACTGGTTTTCACATTGGCAAGACAGAAGACAACTCTGTATAGAGCCTAAAAATGTACCTACTGCTCAGCTGGCAATCTCAAGAGCCATTTTGTCTGGCTTTTCATCTTCTCTGGCCTCTTACACACAGGTGAAAGGGCTCAACAGGCCTCAAGTAAGGAGTGCAGAATGAACACCTCATGTGAAATGCTGTGCTTCATGGACAGTTCGGTCTATTTAACTGTATTTCACCAAGAAGAACACAGAGGGAACCCTTTTGTGAGCCACACGGTAGGGGCTAGGGAAGATGAAAACCAATACAAAATGGCTCCTGAGGTTGGCTCATAGGCTTCAGCACAGGCAATGTGCTCCCCTGACATCACTGCTTGAGGCACACATCAGCGTCACTGCCACAGGCTCACTCTCTGCTCTGGCTGAGTTTGCTCTTCTTTCTGTGCCTGCAGCATGGGAACAGAAGCTTGATGGTAAGGCATCCAGGTAAGGGAAGCTCCACAAGCATCGCCTTTTGCACCTTACTTAATGCCAGGATCATCGTATGGTGAAACGAATCCATCTTGGAAACTAAGGAATTCATTTCACTTCTTGCTTGCCTATTGGTTACATGGAAATAATTCAGCCATTTTCTACAGGAGAAACTGAAACATGGGCTCCAATTAAAAATTGAGATTACTCCAATCCTTTGAAGGACTCCAGAAGAGAAGGAATCTTTAAAACATCTTTTAGGCTTTAATAAAATACAGTTCTGACTCAAGCACCATATTGATGTAGGAACAATTAAGGTTCCCCCTTACGTTTTGCCTTTTATTTTTTCCCATAGAGCAAATTCTATAATCCCACAACAGAAGCAACAAACACCTACAAAATCTTACCAAGTTGCAAGGAATCCTTAGTGATCTCTGTTTTTAAGGCAGGGCCCAAGATTCTTTTGTAGTAAGAGAAAATATTAATTTAATAATACCTAACCTCATTATAAGTAAGAAAAAACAGTTTATACTTAAAGATTAAGTAATCTTGCTCAAACTGAATTATCAAAATTAGATAGAATCAAACTTCCAACCGCAACTATGTTGACTATATTGCCTCTCCTTAGTCACTCCTGAAGTTAAACTGTACCTCTTAAAGCCCTAACAAAGAAGCATTTCTACCAGTATCATTAAACACACACACATATATACATTACCAAGATTAGAATTCTAAGTCTTTCAAGTTTACTTTATAAATTTTATATCATTCTGTGTCAAGCCAGTTATACTGACTTACAGTGGCAATAACAAAACATTACTAGGACCAGCTAGGAAACACTAAGACAGACAGAAACCACTGACACTACTTCTAGCTCACTTGGAGAAGAAGAAAGATCACCCAAATTTCAAGTTAGCCAGAGCCTCTTAATCTTACAAAGTTCTGCTCTCCAGGCTTCCAATAAGTACTTAACACACACAAGTAAATGTACAGAGAGGCAATCTATATGTCTGACTACGTATATGTGTACAGGTATATATGCGTACACATACACACACACATTTTCATAAAAAGCTTTAAAGTCTATATGAATTATAGACTGGAAACTTATCTAACTTCCCGTGTGGACAGTCTTACTCTAAAATAAGTGCGTCCATATAATACAGTATTTATTCCTACAACTTTCCTTACACAGACAAGATTTCACTTGGCTATGCAGTACGGCCTTGCGAGTAACCCACTGACACCTCAAGTCAAATAAAAAGCACTCTCTGATCACATACAAGCTTCTTGTCACTGTGGAAAAAAAATTAAAGTCCTTTTCTCCACATGTGGATTTTTTTTTTTTTTAACTAAAGTTTTGCAAAACGGTAACCATTACCTTCATCGAAGTCTGCATCATCTTCTGTATGCTGAGGGAAAGGGAAGCAATTGGTGATTTCAAGTCTGTCATCCACCACGAGACCCAACAGCACTCCCTGGACCACTTCATTCCCCTGTCCTTCTTCTTGGTAATGTTTAATGATCTTTAATACAACCTAGAACACAAAGAAAAGAAAATCGTATTATGTAAGGGGTTGGGTTTTTTGTCCTCAAACTATATATTTGGATTTTTTTTAATTGCTGAAGTGTTGCACAGATTTGAGCTGCAAACCAAGTGAGCTGCTGGCTTAAACACCAGCAATTTTAATACAGGTTGAAGAACAGGTGGCTATCCTAATAATATTACAGGAGAATAAAGAACATTAAACGAATGTTCAAAATGCAGTTCTAAACCAATTTTATGAAACACCCTTCTAAAATGAAATATTGATCCTTTTTACTTTACCTTGTTGTTGTAACTATTAGAAGCTACATTGTATGGGCAATAAGCTCCCTCCTGAGGGAAACACTGCACAACAACCTATCAAAACACCTTGAAAGTAACTATGCAGAAACCGGTAGGAAGTTTTTTAAAGGCACAATGTGCATCAAATTTCAGTTGCATTAACCTTCAAAATGACACCTCATTTCAGTTTCACTTCAGATTATAATGTAATCCATATTTTTTAAACTATGTGTGTCCTAGAACATTTAAGAATAATAAATGACAAAAGAAAGAAAAAAAAGGAGCACAAATTACTCATCATCATTTAATAATATAATTCTCACTTCATTCCCTAAATCTGAACTCCACAATGAGGGATTCTCATGAGATGATACTGTAAATTGGAACAGTATGAACAAAAACACTCAAAAATAGTCAACCATTTGCCAGAAACACTTTACACTTCAGTAAATCTTCATGCTAAACAACAAAAACCAGAAGAAGATAAGAAAATAACCACAAACACAGACTTGAAAGAACTTACACTTTGTCCAGCATAAGTGGGTTTTATTTCACTAAATCCTAATCCACCCACGCAAAACGCACAAGAAAATGTCTGAGGACTACACTGTCATTAAAGCAATAGTACTTTAATGTCTGTTGGCAAACCGACTAGTAATGGATTTCAGCTCAACCACCCCAAAAACAGATTTTGTACAAATACTAGTATTTAGTGAACATTTTAAAGGGACAAAACCTAAAAAGTTAAGCTCATATTTACACATCAGGAACATATATTTATCCTTAGCTTTCTCCTTGGCTGTTGAGCAGCTTCAAGTGCTTTCAAGCCATACCTTTTTACCCAATTTGTTAAAAGAGGTCTACAGAGCAAAGAGGTACCCTGGTTATATAAAACTCATTCCATGGGAAAAGAGTAAGGAAATTAAGATCAGCGGGCAGTGACGTAGAATTTAACACTGCTGAAAGCAGTGCAGCAAACTCCAGTTCGCGATCACCCAGATGTAGAAGATGAATGCCTCCTACCACTGAGCCAGCATGTAAAAATAATATTCAACTTCCCTTTAGTGTGAAGTTAAGGTTTATCATGTATTTACCATAAGCTCCGTCTTCTCCAGTCAATGACTCCATAACTAACTGGACAGGTTACAGCACAGCATGCTCTCTGCCTACCGCAGAACTATTCTCAACATCTTCATAGTCTCATAAGCTTCACCTTTCTCCAGTATTTTTCTCCTCATTTCCTCTTGAGTTCTCTATGCACATGGACTGTCCCTGTTCATGTGAATCCTCTTTGCCTGTTGATTCTGTTCCAGAAGTATTTCTGATGATAGCTGCTCACAGAAAGCAGCAGCAAATGAAAAGAGCATGGGCATATAGTAGCATGGGCTCACAGGGTATCAATACATTTTCCATTGAGATAAAACTAGGAGTTCAAAACTCTCAAATGCTAACCAAATATCCCAATGCACAATGAAGTTTTGCACAAGTCTGCAGTTCTCAATCTGCACCTGAAGACCACAGCAGATATTGCCCAGGGAGATACAGATCCCAGTTAAAGGCTACCTGCAGGCTGGTTTTCTAATGGAGCCTGGGAAAGGCAGCAGAGAAGGTCATGAACTCCCTACTCTAAATTTCACACCCGTTAGCACGCTGCAGAAGTTCAGGTTTATGACTGCACTGGAAAAGACATTAGCTACTGAAATAATTTACAAAAAGATAAAATGAACACATCTGAGAAATGCATCCAACAACACATGATTCTTGGTTTTATTTTGTTCTTTGTTCTGGAGAGTTTCATTTAGCACATAAGTCTGTAGTACAGCAGGCTCTTAGACTGAAAAACCTGCATCAAAATGCTACCATATGACCACGAGGGAAGCATGCACTGGGACCTGTGTTTCAGTACTAAAAACAGACCTTCATGTGTAAAGCAGAACTATTTCTCTAGCGATAAGGCCAGTTTCAAACATTAAAAATGTTGTTTCCATTCATCTGCTTGTCTAGATAGAGAAGGGAGAGCTGATCTCTATACAAATGACAATGCCATGACATTTCCCGATTTGACTGCACAAACCAATACTTCATATTGAGTAAGCTATGCACATCCAAGAAAAATGAACACTAACTTGTATCTAGACATTTCCCCAAAAAGGGAACCACCAGAACAGAATCAGAATAGTTTTATTGGCCTGAAGATAAATGTAGGAAGTTTACATTTAAATAATGCAAGTAACACAGCACATCAAGAAATACAAATCAATTTCTCCAAATGACAGAAAAAAAAAAACCCAGAGAAATCTAAATGAACATCAGTATAACCCATCTTTCATCCAATGCTGATTCGCTTTCCAAACACTATTTCCAATTCCCATCTACCTATTCATCTAACAAGAGATATTGCCTCTTTGTACAAACGATAATAGCTCTTAAATACCTTTAGACTCTTCCCTGCAATGGCACTGTTACATGAAATTAACAGGAACCAAGCCCCATTTCAGCTGTTACTGCTATTTAAGTAATGCAGCTAGCCAACCAGGAAAGGCTATGTACTCAAGTAGAAAATGTATCAACTAATTTGATTTTTTGTTTAAAAAGGAAAAAAAAATATCTAAATTCAGATACCTCTGAACACACAAGTCAATAAGCAGCTTGATTTAGTAAATACAGGTAGTACGTAATAAATACGTAGGTACACACAGATTCTTTAGAAACAGATACACAAATAGCTACTAAATAAAACTCGAGTCCCCCAGCCTTGTAAATTTAGTGTTCAAAATACTAAAGCAATTTAATCACTTGAAGTAGCCACTTGTCAGATTTTTATGGTCATTAATCCTCAATTAACATACAAAAAAAAAGCTTGCAGTTCAAAAAAAATCACATCTTCAAAGCACTGCTCAAGCATTAAGAATGAAGTCACACTACAAAAAAGAGCCATTCTGAAACTATTAAAACCTTCAAAGATACGTATGTTAGCTGTGGGAGCATAATGCCAAATTTTAACTTTGGCTACATCCCGACATTGTGGTTGTTCATTTCAGGTTTGTACCTCATTACAGAAATACCTATAGGATGAACCGTCAGCTGAAGTATCGCAAGCCTTTGGGTACCCCACAAAAATTCTGCTGTAAAGACACAAATACGCCAAGATGCACATCTCTGTATTTCTCTAAAGAGACAGCAGTAAATGAAAGCACTGAAGACTGAGTTACAATTGTGCTCCTGAAAGCCACCACATTGAAACCAGGTTTCCAGTACCTGAGCTGTCTTACAGATGCGGTATCAAACAAGAGAGAGCTTCTGTTAGCCCCCCGGATACGTGATGTAACAAGCTGATATACACTTCTAAATCAAATATTTAAATATTTTGGAATGCTTCTCATTTTTTCCCACCCAAGAAAGCTTCATCAGCACAGCCACTAGCACCAATTGCCACCATCTCGGTAGAGGATCAGGAGAGCATAAGACAGTGACCGTGTGATGTAGCTGTTTTCAAACCAACCATAATGAATATGGGCATCAAATGTGCAACGTGCCACGACGCCCACGCCCTCTCAATTTTTAAACACGAGTGAAACTGGGATCAATATTTACCTTGGCAGAAAGACTCTTGAAAGCTATTACTGTTAATGGTGTCCAATATATTTTGAATATATCTGTATCACATACGGAGCATGCTCCACTCAAACTCTTAAAGCTCAAATAATGAACTTTTACATTTAAGTGTTGTAGCATGAGCAATTCTACTTAAACTCCTAGCACAGACAAAGTTCAACTAATATAGTTTTGTAAAAGGATAGATCTCAACTGACGTTACTAACAATGACTCAGGCAATTGTGTTTGAATTGTGCTAAACTCCAAGATGCCTAGAATCAAGACACCTCTATCTGATACACAGAAAATGCATATACAGCACCTCCGGAAAAAAGAGAGTTAGCTAATCCGTTTAATAATACCCAAATGAAGACATACCAAATTTCACACATCAATTTCTTATACTAAATTAGCAGGCCTGCCTGCTTCCCCAGCTCACACTACACCAAAAGCACATCAACAATCAGCGTTGTGCTGAAATTTAACCAATTAGCTACGCAAGAATGAAATTTAATTAAACAGTTCTGAATCCTCAGGTAAGCAAGGAATGGCTTTTTTTTTCCTCTCAAGTCTTTGGTTAAAAACAATATAAAAATCAGAGTAAGATATATTGAAACATGGGTAATGTTCACATTTTTTAATAGTTCCAGATAGTTTCCAATAGTTCCTTACATACTACAGATAAGTGCTTATCCTGCGCTTACAAAAAGACAAGTTTTGGAAGCTGACCAAGTGAAAACTTGCCTTGAGCTGATTTGTCTCCTGGCTGTAGCACCACTTGATAAGATGGTAACAAAGTCTCTCAACTTCCCTGCCAGGAGAAAATGAACTCTGAGGTAAAGTAAAGATATCACTGCAACGGTTAAGAGTAAGAAAACATATGTCTAATACATGTAACGCTCTCCTCTGGATGATTAAAGAGACAGATGTTTACATGTACACAGAAAAAATTCCAACTTAATCAGCGCAGTCCACAGAAACATGTTTTAGAAAGCACTGTCTGACAGATACCGCCTCAACAGCACAAAATCAACAGGTTGATACCCCGGTCTTTTAGGTGTTGGATATGAAGCTTCATGACATAAGACTGCATCACAGAAAGCTGTGCCAAGAGGTAAACTGAAGAGTAGAGGTGAAACCGAATTTTCCACATTATACCAATCTTGAGAAATGTGACCACCTCTACTGACAGTCAAACCCTGAATTTGCTTAAATGCATACTCTAGACCATCTGCAGAGGTTTTTAAATTTTTCAACCATTCTTGACATGATCAATGTCTAAACATTTAATCATTTCTTTCTCATATTTTTTAATAAAAGCTCTTAGGACTGTTACACCACTTTTATCTCAGGAGAAGTAAAAAAAAAAAATATTGTTTTCCATTAAGACCTCTTAAAGTAATTGTTTTGACAAATATCTTCAATCCTAACTATGATTAGTGGCCAAAAAAAGTTATCTTAATTCCCTGACAAGTAACATCAAAGTTGCTTAATCTGAACATACTCTACAAAATCTAAGGTCAAAAGGACAAGACCATGTAGACCTGAAAACCACGATAACTATAAAACACCCATTGTTTTTGAACAGCAAGCTCAGAAATAACAAGTGTTAGCCCTCACTGCTCTGTCTAGCAAGTATAACAGCCGTCCTTTGGACAGAAGGCCTCAAATGCCCTACAGCGTTGGACCTTTATCTTGACTGGCTGGAGCCCTAACACCAAAGCCTTTGAAAACACTGTTCTTGCAATAGTAAGCTTACATTTTTTGTCACTCAACAGCTAATAAACAGTAGATGTTAAAAACTTATTTCTGAACTTGACAGAAATTTGGGCCTTAAAACCAATAGTTATATAGGAGCCACAGCAAAATGATGCATGCCATTTCATACCATCCCAGTCAGGCGAAATAGCAAAACCACTTTTTGACAGGAGATTGGAAGTTTCCTGGAGCTGAGCCTGAATTCAACTATTATGAAGAACGTATATCGATCTGAGGTGGTCCTCAAGCAGGGAATACTGCATATATTTTCACACAGAAACTATAAATCATAGGTTTCTGTTGGGTTTGTCTCATGTAGGTACGAAATCATTTTGGAAATCCATGCTGAATAGAAAGCCTTGAACTGTAGGGCTTGGGAGGGAAGTGAGGAAATGTTACATGCTCCTCACTATACAAATACCTTCAAGTATTAGGAAGCAAATGAAAAGCATCCAAAGCTTTTTGTTCCCTAGGTGACTTGTTACATCAGTTTGTACCTTATCATCTGCTTAGTTTGTAAACCTCAAGATTTCAGATGATTTAACTACAAAAGGGAACATCAGTAACCTTCAAAAAGGAGTGCAGCCCCACAATACGTATGTTAGGATGAAGAAATCTACCCAAATTATCACAGATTGCTGATTTAACATCAGTATTTTCTGTCACTTCTATTTCGTTTAAGAACCACACCACCCTGTAACTATAGGGACCGTGATGGTTTCCCATGTTACCTCCTGCCTCATAAAGTGCTTATAGCCATCTAACTCAACACTTCTTTTATTTTTTTCCCCTCCAACAGGACAAAGAAGGTGATAGTATCCACAGATAACATTAAGCTAGACAGAGTATAGCTTGCTAGTTTATCTCGGTAAGTGGCTGACTCAGCACAACTCAAAGCCAGCGACAGGCCAAGAAGCCTTTTATCACTCCTTCCTGAACATTAACTGGTTATGTACACCCTTGGAAGATGGCTGGAAAAGCTGTACCTTGCTTACCCTGAAGCTCAGACTAGAAAAAGTAGACATTCAGTTCATTTTTCACTTTCTGTAACTCTGTTACGTAGATCTTGTGTATCTCAGCAACACGCTCAATGCAAACTGAATGCAAAGCTTAAAGCACCGTCAGGTAATGCCTTGTATAAAATATTTACTAAGTATCCGCTCTTTCAGTTGTTTCATTATTTCCCTTTTTAAGCGAAACTACTGCCAAACTGCTGGGATTCAAGAGCTCTAGAATTTCCCTTCAAGCAAGAGGGAAACGCAGTCTAACAAGAACGGCGCCTTCCTCTATGGTGACACAGCCTCCCTGCACCTTCCAACAGCCCCGCTCTTGCACCGAAGGTGGGTGCTCACACAGTGCAGGTCCAGGCTCCTCAAGGACACGGCCAAGTGCGTGACACATACAACTGTGCTTAGTGGAAGCACACCCAGCTGCTGGATATACTAGTCAGCTTCTCACCCATCCTATTACTGGGACATTTCAAATGCTGTAGAGATTTAAAAAAGAATAATAATCTATTAAAAAAAAGCTACTCGAAATTATAAAAAACACCATTTTTATATAAAAACAGAGACAGAACACGAAACAAACCATTAGTTAATACCTAGAACTAAAACTGGTTAATACCTTATCTAAAATATAAGATGAAAAAGATTCAGTGCTACTGGCATAAATCAGGAGGTGGAATTCAGCCTGAAGAACTGACATAGTACAGACACTAAGCCTGTTCCTGTACAAACACAACATCTGACGGGGAAGTGACTGGATTTTGGCTAGAGGCCTGTTGGTTTTTCACAGGCTGTGGTTTCCCTCAGCTCTATCAGGAACTTACATTAATCAGTCAATGGTACCATGTAGGTACCACGGCACCTCTAGCCAATGGTACTTGTAGGTACCATGAAACATCTGTTTAAGTCATTTATTTACTCATGTCCAAGCAAGTTGCTTGTTCTTGCAAATGGAAGAAGTTAAACACAAACTGCAGTGCACCAAAGGAAGAAGTTATTAAATAGTGGAAAAAAGCAAAGTTTATTAACACACAGAAACAAAGACAAATATCAAATGTTAACAGATCGATCTCTTCCTGATTTTTCTTCCACTACACTTTTTTCTTTATTCCTTTTTTTTTTTTAAGGCTGCACAACAGCTCATGTTAAGAACCATCTCCCTCATTGTTCACAAGCCATTAGCACACTTTAAATATCGCCTGAACATAAGTAAAAATGCACCATTACATTTGTGTGTTTAAATTCTCCACTGCCCTGCTCACACACTGGTGTAATGTATTTCTCCGCAATGTGAAGCTGCATAACACATTTTGCAGTACACGGATTCATGCTCATTCCCATGGAAACCACCAGGGCCACAGGCACTGCAGAATCACTTCCCTGTACACATTCCCACAGAATCACTTCACTTTCGATGAGGCAGCCCCAGGACCTCAATCGTGCGAGCAGCGGGGCATTAGATGGTATTACCACGCTGTTAGGAGGCAGCGATAGGGCTGTAACAAGATTAACGTCCAAAATTCTGCTAGATACAGGTGGGACGGAGCATTTCCCCAGGACTACTTGGTGTATTATATTTCTCCTATCTCACAAATCCAACTGAACTCAATTCTTTTGAAAACATTCAGTACTTTAGGCAGTTTCTGTAAATTGCCAATACAGTTTATATTTATTACTTTTAATGAATACCTAACCATCATTCCAAGAATGAAAGCTGATGAATACACTCCTTTAGAGCCCAACATATAGAAATTATACAGAAGCAGTAAAGGCAGGCACAGCTTCAACATTTTCCACTTGATACACCAGAGCCTTATGCTTATACTTTAACATACAGTCAATATGTATGTTCTACGTATTAGCGAATCACCATCGTTCAAATATTCACAGTACAGTGCTCATTGAGCTGGTATTGCATTTGCAAATAAAAGGTTTTCTCTTCAGCGTCAACTTCTAGCAGCTTCCTATAAAAAGATTCAAAGATGACAGCCAAAAGTAGCAGTAGCAATTTTTATTTAACAGCCTATTTTTTAATCAGATTGTGTCCAACTATTGTCATTTTGGAGCTGGAGAAAAACTGCAAGATAGTTGCCCTTATCTATTTTACCTTCAAAAATTAGCAAAATAGGGCAGCGCTAGACAGGGAGGAGGGGCTGATCCGAGACAACTTTTTCAAAGACCGTACCCTGCACAACAGAACTGGAACACATACCTTATTTAAGGGTGTGTTTTAAAATCATTACTTCCATATGCATTCAACAGATGCTTCCAAGTAACCAGTAAAATCTCTACTGGACACAACTTCCATGTCATTTTAATAATTTATAACCTTTAGTGCAACAATTTTTTCCACATTCAAGCACTTATACCTTCTGGCAAGCGTTTGGTTCTGTGCTAAGGGGCTGCAACAGAGACAGATCCTCCGAGTAACAGGTAGTGCAGTCCAGAGAGCAGAGCCTGGACTGAGCCACAGTTTTCCTGCCGACTTAAAAGGATAAAATTCAGGAAAAAATTTGAAAGTTAGTTACTGCTGGTAAGCTTCAGCTTCTCCATCTTTCAAAGAGAGGTAAGACTTGCTTTTGTATCATCATCCAGACGTGGCCATGTGAAAACCACTTCCAGAAGAGCTCCACTTCTAACAACAGCTACTGCAGCAGTGAGATTAAGAACAAATTCATTCTAATTTTATTAAAGCACACCAGGTAGCACAGCTTTCAGATTGTTCCCAAAAAGTGACATCATAGCTGCAGTAAATACCCAATATGTCATCTAAAGTTTAACAAGCTTTAAAAGTTAGGTTTTATGCGTTGATAATAATGTAATAGTAAAAAAATAACTGAATCTTAAGTGCTCAAAACTCAGCCCTACGTTAATGAAGAATTTTGTCAATGAGACTGCTTATTTTCCTCGGATATGCATAAAAAAAAAAATATTGACAAGAAGTTACTTACACCTCCAACTAAGAACCTAAAGATCAAATGGGCCCAACTAGACTACTGGATAATCTTACAAAATACTATAAACAATAAGTTGAAAATACATTACCTTAAAGACTAGAGAAAAAAAAAAAAAAAAGAATTGTTTTTCTTCTTACAAGGCCTCTCAAAAGGTCTGTGAGGTTTTATTTTTTTTTTAAAAGAGCCCTAAGACATAATGGGGCAGACATCATGTTCATTTTTTACATACCACAAAGGGCCTTTCAGTGTTTACCTGCTGTTTTTCTGCCCATGTCCTACTAAATCTGGTAGGCTTCCCTCAGCTACACCATGCTGTGCATCAGCTGCAAAGGTCTAATTTGGTTACAATAAACTGAAAACCCAAGGAGAATATTCAGCAATGTTTAAGCGTGCAACAGCACATAACGCACTGTCTCAGCAACAAAGCCAGCGATCGTCACCTCTCCACTTGTAGACACCCGAGTCAAATTTAACACCTAAATAAGACACAAAGCTAGTGATGATAATCTCATTTGTTTCTCATGTAACTTTTTAATCACTAAAATATACTAAATTATTTGAAAGATATTTGGTGGAAATATTCTTTTCCTTGGCATTAACACAGCCAAAGAGATTTCACAAGAGCACGATTTACTGTTTTCAACAGCTATGAGTAGATAATTACAAGGCAAGAGACCAGTTTATTATGCATAAAACAGAAACAAAAAATGAGAAGCTTAGCTGTTAATGACAGTAGTGTAGAGGGCTACAAGTTATTTCTCCTTGCACACAGAAAAAAAAGGCTGTTTTGAAATAATATTTTCCCCTTCAAGTCTTGAAGTGTAACACTGCTCAACAATTTAAACCACCTCCACATTCACATTAACTCCTTTTGTCAGCACACCAGTTTCACAGTATGAAGTGATACCAGATGTTCTAGTTTTAAGTGCCTCACTAGAGTATACTTACCATGACACTTAGATGCTGAATGCACCAATGCACTCTTACAAATCATTTAAAGTTTGTGCTCGGTTAGCAACTACACCTGCTTGGATATCCACTGACAAGACACACCAAAATTTTAATCCTCGGACTGTCAAGATGGGGGTACTTTACCCGTTTCAGGTTAAGAAATCTCGAAAGGAATAGTGCCTATATTTAAGAATGAAATCAACAGCAAGAACAAGAGCTTACAATTTAAAAAACAAGCATGTCTCTTCCTTGCTAGAAGAAACCACTCTTAGACCCTGAGCTGTAGGAACCCTAAGTTAGCAAAACAACAAAAAAGGAAAACCAACAAACAGGTCTTTTTTATTTTGCTTTAAATAGAAATGTGTCAATGTAAAGGAGGGATAAGGAACACAGAAAACAGATAATATTCTTGGCACACATCCTTCAACTTTTTACCACTTTGCTTTGTGCTGCTGTTACTCTGGTAACAGACAAAGCTAACTCATAAAACGCAGCAGGTCAGACACTGTGGGACATTTTCCATAGAGCGCTATAAAGTGTCCTGCTGAAGTGTTATAAACAGAGGTACCAGCCAGGGGCAGAAGCAGTGAGAAAACCAAGGCAGGCCGATGCCTCAGAGCTTCACTGGCACTTCACTAAGTCTGGAAAAGGGAAACCCTTATATTCCAAGGAGCTTAGATTCATGCAATTCATTGTATCTGAACCTTAACAGAACATATATATAATTCAACTAATACAAAATGCTTCTGTCTTCTCCATGGTTCAAGGTATCCATTAACACATCAAGCCAGTATTCAACTCACATGCTAACTCTGTGTCAGCTTAATCTGATCTAAATCTTTAGGGGAACAGGTCAAGTCAAAGAGATTAAATTTCCACTTAAAATTCTATTTGAACTCCTCTGTAGGACACACAAAACAATACAGGCGGAAGGACGTTACGTTCTAAAATCCCTTTCCACAACTCTGCAATGTCAAGAAACTGCACCGAGAACATCAGGCAGAACACACAGGCTGGGCATTCTTGCAAAGTCTTCAAAAAGCGTAAAGGAGAAGGGAAGAAACTGCAAGCAAAGCCATGAAAAGCATAATCTTAAGAAACATCAAACATTTTTAGCCAGTTTAATATAGGCTCAAATTGTCAATTGCTCAAATGCTATGGAAACTGATTGATTTCTTTGCAACAGTATCAAAAGTTGTCCTTTCAAAAAGTGCTTAAACAAACATTTGCAAGATGAGTCTCAAAAACTAATTTTCAGTAAATACGGTACCTTAATTTCATTTACTATTATAAAACATATGATCCTAAACAACTTGTCACCCAAGAAGCCAGCTGGATCTTCCCTATTAACAGCTGGGGATATAATCCTCCCTCTCATACACCTTTAGGACAAAAGTGGCTGGCAAATACTTAAATACCAGAACCATGAGTAGAGTAACTACTGAAAAACAATTCAATAATGGTATAGTGTTTTTAAAAAGGTAGTCTTGCATGTGTCTATCTTGTTAAAAAAATTTGGTAATAAAAATACCCTCTACATACAACAGACGAAAGCACAAACCACTAGGCACACTACACTACTGCCAATTCAGGGATGATGTAACGAAGCTTAAAGTACCAGTCAGATTAAATCAGTCATATCTGACACAAGAGCAATACCTACACTATAGTCAAAACTGGTGCAAATACAAATGCAGACAAAGTCTACAACTTCTAACCATCTTCTTGACATATTTCTGCTTTAGCCAATGTATGGCTGAATTTAATATAAATAAACTGAAAAGGATATTTCAAGATTCACCTTAAGTTCTGTACAAACTTTAAGAAGTACACCTAAATATATATTCACAGAATTAAGTAGCTCAAACAAATATTACCTGGAAATAGAAGACCATCTTGAGTATTAACACGGCCTCAAACCCTCATCTCGAAGTTTGATAGCCTGAAGATTCAGGTACACCTCGCCCACT